>NC_056737.1:1350047827-1350225327 GCF_019279795.1 Protopterus annectens
AGTTGTGAGTATGGACCAATCAATGTTGACATCACCAAGGATAAGTGTCTCATATGGTATGTTGTGGGAGAACCAGGATAGGATGTTTTCAAGAATGGGCAGATTGTTACCAGGAGGAAGGTAGATGGAGGCAATTGCAAGTTTTTTGTGGGGATTCAGATGGCAGTTAAGGATGATGATTTCAGCTGGGAAGAAGTCAGGAATTGGGAAGGGTATGGTGAGAGGTTAAAAATGTTTGAGTAGAGGATTGCCACGCCACCACCTTTTTTTACAGGTCTATCAGATTGGAAGATATTATAACCTGGTGGGAGTATTTCACTATTTGAGATGTGTAGCTTGAGCCAGGTTTCAGATAGGGAGAGGATGTGAGGGGTATTGAGAGCTATCCACGAGTGCAGCTCAGTGACTTTATTTGCTAGACTTTGAATCTTCAATGAGTAAATAGTTAAGTATTTGGATGGAGATGATTGTTGTAACTGTTAAAGGAGTAAGATGGGGGCAGTGTAGAGGTAGTTTTGGGGAGAGAAGAGGGGCCAGGATTGGGATGGATATCTCCAGAACAAAGTAGGTTTTTAGTGAGGAGAAAGTGTGTAGTAGATGCTAGATGGAGTTTGTATAGTTTTGAGTTAGCTTTGTGGGAAGGTTTAAAAACCTGTATTATAGATAGTTTATATAGACTTGAGATAGAGGTACTAAAGAGATTAGGGTAGACAGTAAAAGATGAAGTAGTTGGATGTATGTTGTATGAGTGAGAAGTTGGTGAACATAGGAGTGGGTCAGAGAGATTGGAGTGATAAGAGGTGAAGATAGAGAGAATAAGGAGTAGTGTAGAAGATATTAGAAAATAATACATGATGGAATAAAATATGGTCAGATAGAGTAGGTAGAGAGACAGTGGTATAGATGAAGTGGTGCTGACAAGATTGACAGAATAGTAAGGCGGTTGTGGCAATAGGCAGGAAGTGGAATTGTAGTGGCCAGTGGGACAGGAAGGGGAGGGATAGTTAGGTATAAAGGTAACTGTAATGGGGGTGGGTGGAAATGAGGGTAGGGTAGGGGAGTGAAGTGAGCCCGAGCGTAGTGAGGGTGAACAGAGCGGGGCTAGCACCCTGGTCAAGATAACGTCATAGAAACAATCAGAAAAGATAGTGAAAAACTAGCTTGAGAGACAAGGATATAAAGTTTCTAAAGGTATAGTCACCAGAAATAAAATAAAAAGAAATAAAATATGAGCAGAAGTAAGCTTACAAAAGGACACTGGCCTCAAGCTACACAAGTAGATTTACTTGAATGAAACCCAGTGCTGTATGGTTAAAATAAGTTACAATAGAGAGGGGCTTTGCATGGGGAGAGAGAGGTATTACTAGCAGCTAAAAGCAGGGCAAAACATAAAAAAACATTAATATGTAAGAGTCTGAAGTCAGTAAAATAGGGCAGGTGCACTAGGAAAGGCAATTATGAGTGAGGCTAGAAATGAATTCAGGGAAGGGTAAAGTGCAGAACAGGAGAATATACACAAACAGTATGAGGATAGTGGGTAACCAAAGAGAAAGGATAGGAGCTGCTGGCGTCTGCTTTTCGTGGTGACTAGCAAAAAAAACACTGTAAATTCTTGTTGTGCTTATAAAGTCTAGCATTAATTAAAAGATTAGCTTATGTAGTAGTTATTTACTGGGACACATACTTCAGTGGTATTATTTTAAGCTTAAAATGGTGGCTTTCGGGCAGATAGTTAGAGTTGCAGGGTATCTGTTAAGGTCTTCAAACCTGTGCTGCCTGTACTGTGGCCAGGAGAAAACCGCAGGGAAAATCCACTAGGGTTCAGTGGTATTATTTTAAGCTTAAAATGGTGGCTTCCGCTAATGATTGGCAGTAGACTTTTACATGCTGAGTTGCCAGCCCTGACGCACAAAGTACAGTTTTGTACCTACCATAAATGTAGATGTTCGAGGATCCCATTGCTGCAGTCCTTACTATTGGGTGTAGTCCGCCATCCAGTCGGCCCGAATACCAGAGTATAAGGCTGACGTCGGTCAGGGCGCATCAGACTGACGTCAGTACATCAGGGTACTAATGCGCATGACCGACGTCATATCCTCAGTCTTTTCTTGCCCCAGATGTCAGAAGACCCTAAAAAGACAAGGCCCAAAATACCTGCACCAAAAAAAAATGTACAATATATACAAGAAGATATACAAAAATATCAGCATGTAACCTCACCTACACAATAACCCCTAAACACAGAGGGGAAGGAGGGAGGGTAAATTGGACTGCAGCAATGGGATCCTCGAACATCTACATTTATGGTAGGTACAAAACTGTACTATGTTCTTCGTTCCCCATTGCTGCAGTCCTTACTATTGGGTAGAATCCCAAAGCAGAGGTAAGGGAGGCTGGCAAATCATAAAGAAGCAGGAGCTGACAACATGCCTTGCAAAACAGCTGTGGCAAAACCAGCCCTAGACTTAGAGTAGATAGGAAGGTGATAATGCTTAGAGAAAGTATGCACTGAACTCCAAGTAGCTGCTTCCAAAATATCCTTAGTTGCCACCCCTTAGAAATGCTGTTGAAGTGGCAGTAGCCCTAGTGGAATGAGGCCTAATCCCAGCTGGAATCTCCTTGCCATGATGGGAATAACAAAATGCAATGCAAAAGCCAATCCACCTAGAAATAGTTTGTTTTGACACAGGCTTGCCCTGTGAACTCAAAGCAAAAGAAACCAACAACTGCTGAGACTGCCTGAAATCCTTAGTCCTGCTTAAATAATAACGAATTGCCTGTGTACATCTAAAGTGTGCAAAATCTTTTCCCCTTTATTTTGGGGTCTGCATAAAAAGTAGGCAAATGAATAGTTTGGTTTAAAGCCACACTAGAAACCACCTTAGGCATAAAGGAAGGATTAGTACGTAATGATACCCTATCCTTATGGAAAATCAAAAAAGGCTCCACTGCCATAAGGGCCTGCAACTCAGACACCCTTCTTGCAGAAGTAATAGCCAACAGAAAAGCAGTCTTCCATGACAAGTATTTCAATTCAGCAGTAGCCGAGGCTCAAAGGTTGTAGAGTAAGTTTTTCCAACACAAAATTGAGATCCCAAGCAGGAGTAGGAGCTCTACGTGGGGTCTTATATTCTTTGCCCCTCTAAGAAACTGCTTGAACAAAGGATGCGAAAACAATGGTGGATCACAATCATAGTGAGCTGAAATTGCTGCAGCATGAATCTTAATGGAAGAGAAGGACAAACCTTTGTCCAATAACTCAGTAAGATATTGAAGAGCCACACTCAAATTAGGCTCAGAAATCTCCAAATTCTTTGCTGTACTCCAAATTAAAAATCTCTTCCATTTTTCTGCGTACACTTTCCTTGTACTAGGTCTTCTAGCTTCCATAATCACATTTAAAACTTGTTGAGGAAGTTGAGACCTGCTGTGTTTCAACACAGAATATGCCAGGCTGTGAGATGAAGAGAGTGAAGCTTGACATTGAGCAGATGACCGTCCTTCTGAGATAACAGATGAGGAATCAGAGGTAAAGGCCATGGAGGCTTCTTTACCAGACACCAGTGTTGCCGAGGCCAATCTGGAGCTATCAAAATCATCCTTGGCCTGTCTTGTCTGACCTTTAATAGTACCTTTGGAAGAAGAGGCAGAGGTGGAAAGGCATACACATGAAGGTTTTTCCAACTGAAAGACAGAGCATCCACTTTCCAAGCCGTGTGATGAAACCCCTTTGTGCAATACTTTGGCAGCTGGTGGTTTAGTGGAGAAGCGAACAGATCTATGTCTGGAGTTCCCCATGACACTGTCAATTTCTGAAATACATGAAGATCCAGTTTCCACTCGTGGGGATCCATGATTTGTCTGCTTAACACATCTGCTAAGGAGTTCTGTGCTCCTGGCAGAAACCTTGCCTGAAGAGTAAGTTGCAAGCTTAGCGCAGTCTCCCATAAAATCATTGCTTGCCTGCATAGAGGATAAGAATGTGTTCCCCCTTGCTTGTTGATGTACCACATGACAGTTGTATTGTCTGTTAGAATCAACACCTGCCCTGGAAGAAGTAACTCCTTGAAAGCCATTAATGCAAACTGGACTGCTAACATCTCCTTCATGTTGATATGTAGATGCTGTAGTCTGGCAGGCCACTTGTCTTGTATCCACTTTCCATTTAGATGAGCTCCCCAAGCAATGTCCGAGGCATCTGTCGTTAAAATCTGACTCGCCTCTGGCCGGGTCACAGAGAGTCCCTTGTTTAGGTGACATTCCTGAGCCCACCACAAAAATTCTTTTTGAAGGCAAGGTATTATTTGAATGACAGTGTCCAAATCCTGGCAGTGCTGTGTCCATACATTTTGAGATACCATTGTAGCTTCCTCATATGCAGTTTGGCATTGGGAAGCACCAGAATACAAGATGCCATGAACCCTAATGCTTGAAGGACTGTCCTTGCAGTCAGCACGGACTGATGAGATAGTTGATGGAAGTAAAGTGATAGACTCTTTTGTTTGTCCGGGGTTAAAAGGCCATCTGGGCTGCTGTATTCAGTCTCACACCCAGAAAGCACATGTCTTGAGAGGGTACTAGACTGGACTTTATTTCGTTCACAGAATACCCTAGGCATCTTAGCACTGCTATAACATATTCCAGATGCTGTAGAAGGTCTTCCTTTTCTTGAGCCAGAATCAGGCAGTCGTCCAAGTAAGGATAGATTTGAATTCCTTGAAGCCTGAAGTAAGCTATCACTGGAGCCAGAACCTTTGTGAATACTCTGGGCGCAGTAGATAAGCCAAAGGGCAATGCAGAGAACTGATAATGAGAATTTCCAGCTCGAAACCGCAGATACTTCCTGCAACTTAGCCTTATAGGCACATGAAGGTAAGCTTCCTTGAGATCTAAAGTTACCATCCAGTGATCTTTGCCCAGCAGAGGCAACAGCTGTTGTAGCGTCAACATCTTGAACTTGGGAATGTCCAGATAAGTGTTGAGGAGAGATAAATCCAAAATTGGTCTCCACGTGTTCCCCTTCTTTGTTACTAGGAACAGGCGAGAATAAAATCCTAGGCCCCTTTCTGATACAGGGACTGGCTGAATGGCCCCCATCTGGAGTAACTGAGAAACTTGCTTGTGAGCCTCTTTTCTTTGTGGAGGAGGAACGTCTGGCATGCCTTTGAAAGGGGGCATGGTATGGAAATAAAATCTGTAACCGTGGTGAATGATATCCAACACCCATTTGTCTTGAGTAATTAAATCCCAATTTTCCTTGAAAAGAGACAGTCTTCCTCCCAAAGGAGCTGCCAGACGAGAATCTACTGGCAGCTGAAAAGGCAGGTCATTGGGTCTGTTTACGAAAGGACTGACCCCTGCCCTCACCAGAAGTCTGAGCAGGAGAACTCCTGTTCTAGGCCTAAAAGAACCTTGAGCCCTGCCCCTACCACGTCTAGACCTACCCCTAGACTGGGAATCATAAGCAGGATATGTCCACCCCTTAGCAGGCCAATTTCTACTAAATTTCGGTGGCTGCACCTGCAAAAAATCTTTAACAGTTTGCATAGACTTAGCTTTGTCCTCCATTTTCTTTAAAACTGCTTCCACAGGTGGTCCAAACAACACATCCGACTGTAAAGGAGCATCCAAAATCCTTGTCTTAACATGCTCAGCTAAATTCTGATCCCTCAACCAGGCATGCCTGCGAAGGACAGAACTAGTGGCAACCACCCTCGAGGAGGCCTGTACAGCATCAAAACCACATTGCAAAGAATGCTTACCCACTTGTTCAGACACATGAACCAAATCCAGCAACTCTTTACACTCAATACCTTCCGCCAAAGCATCCACCTTAGATTTCAATTGTGAAAGGAGATAATTCTGATATTTTAGCATGTGAAACTGACAATTCAACGCTCTCATGGCTAGAGTGGAAGAAGTATACACTTTCTTTCCCCACCTATCCAAAGCCCTTGCCTCTTTATCAGTGGGAACAGGATTTTTAACCACAGAAGCCTTAACACCTTTAGGCCCCTGAGAAACAGTTTCTGGGTCAGCCCTAGGACTCTTAAACAAATACTTATGAGCTTCGGGCACCCTATAATACCTATCAGGTTTAACAGGAGCAGGAGGCAAAGAATCAGGGTTCAGGGAAGCCTCTGCAAAAACATCTTCCACCACATTCAACACAGGAGGAATAGCTAAGGGCCTATGCTGGGGTAAAAACAAGAATTCCCTAAGCCTTTTCCTGGAATCAGAGTAATCCTGGCCTTCCCATTTAAAGTGCTCCCTCATGGAATGCAGAGTCTCTGAAAATGAGAAATCCTCAGGAGGAGAAGCTGTAGGAGTGGAATCATCCACATCAGAATCAGAATAAGTAGGATACTCCTGCAAGTCTTCCAGAAGACTCTGAAGCCTCTGAACACTGTTCAAAACTATCAAACTCCTGTTCCACCCTAGGCCTCTTATCAGGAGGGGGCATAGAACCTCTAATCATAGTAATCAAATCTTCTGCCATTCTAAGCATGTGTTTCTTAGGTACAGAACCCGAAATGCTAGGAGAAGCCCCCACTGAACTTGGCCTACCTCTCAAAGAAGTTTTGGCAACAGAAGGAGAGGCTCTAACTACCTTGGGAAGAGAAGGAAGAACAGTTACCTGAGAAGCCCCTCAGCCTGGCCTACCTCCTGAGAAGGCACATCCTGTAATAGTAAAGTTTCTGCCTGAGACTCCATGGAAACTCCTGGCAAAACCTCTGGCTCCACTGAGCCTTCTAAAGGACCGCCGTCCGGGACTGCGGTTCATCAACCCTAGGCTTCGCTGTTTTGTCCTTGCGCTTCTTGGAAGCGGGCGCCGGAGCATCCGACGGCATTTTATAATTGCAACGCTTTCCAAACACTAACCTGGCACAGTCTAACCTCCTCTTAATAGTGCGTTTATTAAACCTAGCACAAGAGCGGCAACCAACAACGGCGTGCTCAGGCCCTAAACAAGGTATACACAAGGTATGGTAATCCCTATGAGGTATCTGTTTCCCACAAGAAATACAGTTATTCACTTTTTCTGACATCCGGTTAAATACTGAGGCAAGAAAAAAACAAAATGTTCCCCAACGGGGTACTTAGCCAACTCTGTTTCGGTCTGAAACTCCGGTTTCGGAAATATTTCAGAACGCCAACCTGCACTCGCAAAACTGCTTCTGCATCGGACCATGCGGCAAAAAAGACTGAGGATATGACGTCGGTCATGCGCATTAGTACCCTGACGTACTGACGTCAGTCTGATGCGCCCTGACCGACGTCAGCCTTATACTCTGGTATTCGGGCCGACTGGATGGCGGACTACACCCAATAGTAAGGACTGCAGCAATGGGGAACGAAGAACATCCTTCAACGAAGGTACACCCATTCACGCAGGTCTCTACACAGAAGAAGCTCTAGCTGAGAATCGAATAGGACGTCTTACTGTGAGGCGACAACGCTACCGCAGCACCACCACCGCAGATATACATACATACATACATACAGATATATATATATATATATATATATATATATATATATACATACATACATACATATATACACACAGACACACATATATATTCCACAACACTAATGTCCTTTTCTGGTTTTATCAGGTATAAAATATCATCATCTGCAAATACATCTAGCTTTTCTTGAATAATATACCAATTATATCCTTGAATTTCTGAGCCGCTTATTTTCTTTGCCAATGTTTGTAAATATAATGCAACTAGGAAAGGGGAAAAGAGGACACCCCCTGCCTGGTTCCTCTACTCAAGCAGAAATTTGAATCAAAGAGGAACCCACCCACTTTAGTTTTCACATCTGATCCCTCATTTATTCTCTTAATCAACCTTATAATTTTATCAGGGAATGCAAATGGTTCCATTGCCCTGCTCATGAAAGTCCCAGCTTACTTTGTCAAATGCTTTCTCTGCATCAACACTCTCCAACAACAGTGTATTTTCTTACCTTCTACTTCCCTCTGGATAATCGTTCTGTTAATTTTGTTGAATGTTTGCCACCCCTCCAGAAAACCACACTGATCTGTACCTATCAATTTTGGCATCACTTTTGCCATTTGTTTAGGCATTACAAACACTTTATAATAATGGTTTAGTACTGAGATGGGCCTATATGAAGCTGGCTCTTTACTCTCTTTAGGTATTACAGCTACCACCACTTTCTTCCAGCATGCTGGTACTTTTCCTTCTCTTAAAATACTATTAAACAAAATCTTCCAGATCTTTATCAATTTTCTCCCCTCTTAGCTTCCAAACTTCTATAGGAATTCCATCTATTCCTGGGGACTTTCCTGTAGATTGGTTATACATCACCCTTTTTATCTCATCTCCTATTCTGTTAATAATTGAGCCTCATCTACCTCTAATCTTGGCATATTTAATTATTCCATAAACATTTCAATTTGTTCCTTTTCTTGATTTCTATATTTCTCTGCTTTATACAGACTTTCATAGAATTTCAAAAATATTTCTAACAGTTCTACATGATCTCTTGTTATCTTCCTTGTTATAGACTCCCTAAGCTTTGCAGCAGCCCTTTCTATTTCCTGTTGCCTGAGTCGTAGTGCATAAAGTGTTTGTGCTCTAGAGTTATCATCAAAAACTGTTAATCTCATACATATTATCGGGGTAATCCCTTACTTCCTGTTTAGCATTCTGCAGTTGCTTCTTCTCTTGTTCTGTGAGATTCCCCCTATTTTGCAATACTTTAACATTTGTCAGTCCCTCTAAATAATTCTTGTTACTTTTTAGCCACATCTGCATTTATTTCCACCCTAGTTTTAAACTCCACTTTAATTTTATCCCACTCCCTAGCTATATTTTCAGAAGATTTTTCTATCTTCTCTAATAGCTCCTGAATAATTTCTACTACCCATTCCTTAAATTCCTGTCTTTTAAATAGACAGGTAAGAAAGCGCCTGTGTCTCATTTTTACTTCATTACCCTCTAATTTTATTTTTGTTATTATTGGTGCATGATCTGAAATAGTTATTTGGTGCATATCAAGACCTTCAATTAAATTCACATGTTCCTGTGAAATGTAAACTCTATCTAGTCTAGCCCAGTTTTTGTATCTTAGGGAATAATATGTAAATTTACTCCAAACTCCTAGTACTGAAGTCATATCTTCCTTGCCAAACATTTTCACAAATTTCTTCAAACATTTATGTCCCTTTGCTATATTTTCCCTTCCGGGCCCCCAGACGCATCTTCACTGTTGTAAATCAAATTCCAGTCCCCTCCTATAAGTAATATTCCTTGCTGAAAGCCAATTACTTCTCCCATGATTTTCTTAAGCTCCAGTACAGCAGTTTTAGGTGACATATAAATAATTGCCAGTGTAATAATCCTCCCTAGCCAGTAGCCCGTTAGTACTATAAATCTACCATTATTTATCTTTTTTTATCTTTTTCTGTCACTAATGGAGCTCCCCTTGCAATTAATATAAATACTCTTATTTTTCTTTGTCCCAGGTATTCTGCTGAATAACCATACTGAAACACATTTATCAAATTCACATGTTCAGTTCTTTCCAAGTCTGTCTCCTGTAGCATAGCTATTTGCACTCTAGATTTTTTAATACAGTTCACTGTTTTCTTTTTTGTATTTATCTGTGAAACCAATGACATTTAAATACATTACAGAAAGCATTACTGTATTAAAACGTTTTTATCCCCCCTTTATGTATAACATCTTTTTTAATTATAAATTAATTATTAATGCCTAGTTCCAGCTTTTGTGTTACATGTATGAACTGTTTGGCAGGTTGATCTTTCATTCACTTGTTTCTTATCATTTCCATTTCAGCCTATGTCACATCTTACAAATTTTTTATTTTATTGAAAGCCCTCAAAAAAAAAAAAAACACACACACACCCAATACCCCCCTAAAAATTATTAACTCAACACACAAAGCTATGTACATATTTAAATACTAAAGTTTTAACCACTTAATAAGAACAAATGTTCGAAACTGACAACTGCACTCAGAAAATTGAGTTAACCTAAAAGAAAGGTTATCCATGTTGAGATGCATGGTTTAAGCCTGTGCTTCAACTAAGTGCTGTCTGTTTTTTGTCTTATCTTTATAGCTCTCCCAGCTGAGTAAACACTTGCATTCTTTCAGAGATCATTTCCTAGCCGTTTCTCTTTATCAGACCATCTCCTGAAGATATGAGGGCCAGATACAGAATTGCCCACTAAGCATACATTTATCTGCTAGATAAAAGCCATATAATATTCAATATTCTTTTTCATTTGCTTTCTTTCTATTAGAACTTGTAAGTAGATCAAGCTAAAGACCTTAATCCAGTCATTCCCCTATGCAACAATGAGGAAAACACACTAAGTTTTCTTTTATCATCCTCTTTTAACCAGACTTTTTTTTACATTGCACCTGTTTATATTAGTATCTGCATTACACTTAAAAATAACCGAGGAAACTCTACTTTATAGCATGCAAAGAAAATCATGCACTACCATTAAGAAATAAAAAAATTCTTTAACTTACTGTTTCCCTCCTCTTCCCCTAAGTATTTTTATGAACATTAATGACATGAAGTAGGGGAAATGCTTTAAAGTCCACTACAAGTTCAACAAGGTCCAAAAGAGATCAGTACATTTCCAGATTTTCTAGTTCTGTTTCATAAATATAATTATTGCTTTGTAATCTCACATTTGTCAATTTCCAAGTTACTACTTTTATTCCTGTTCATCCCTCTCTCTCAAATCCTCTCTGCTTCATTTCCAACTTACTCAATTCTTCTAGTCGGCACTTTTTTCTTTCTCTCAAGCATTTTCCATTGAAACATTGGAAAAGGTTTCACTGGCACAGTTTCTCTGTGGTCTTTATTACCATAAGAACAAGAAAAAGAATCACGTTCTGTTTCACAGCTCACTTTTTGTTGAACAAACTTTTGTATTTCCTCCTTAGCATGTACTTCATCAAAAATGATTTTGTCCCTCCAGGGAAGAATATTTTGATGATAGCTTGGTACAGCAGTTTGAATCTCATGCCTGCTTCTCGACATTCCCTTAAAAGTCGAATACATTTACTCCTCTTCTGCCTGGTGTACAATGAGTAATCATTCTCTACAAATGCTCTGCTCTCTTCTACTTTAAGCACTTTGTTTTTCTGCCACAGTTTTGTCAGAATCAGCTCCTTCTGCTGGTAGAATTGCCTCTTTATTATTAAAGGTCTAGGTTTCTTTCTCATAGCCAGGTTTAGAGCATACACATGATGTGCCCCTTTCAATTAACAACTCCTGCGATGGAATACCAGTCCAATTCCTTATCTGTACTTTCATAAATTTAATACAGTCTGTTCTTCCAGTTTCTCTAGTACCGCAAAAAATCTCAGGTTTTTCCTATATGCTCTGTCCTCTATTTGTATTGTTTTTTGAAACATCTCTTCTTGAGCAGTCTCATATTCAGTCTTTTTTATTTCATCTCTGATTTTTGCAGTTTTATCACCTCATCTGAATATCTGTTTAAAGCTCCTTCCATTTTTTCCAGCCTTTTGTTGTTTGAGTTGATATACTCCATCAGTATTTTAATTAGGTCTATGTGCAGTTGTCTTATACTTTCCTCTAAATTACTGGAAGTCATGTCTGGAGCTTGCCCTGCTTTTTGCTGAATAGCTGCAGTACTTTTCCCAGTCAGTGTTTTTTCCTCACCTTTTGTAGCTGATTTTCTTTCAAGTACTCTATTTCTTTTTTTCTGGTATCCAGGCAGTGTACTTACTAGCCAGTTACTGAAATTTACCCAGAAATATAAATCCACTGTCTTTCTCTGCTAAGTTTCTGTTTTCCCACTGTGAGAACTAGAATTAAGCTGTTACTCAATCTGCAGCCATCTTGGAAGTCCCCCTCTTACCTATAGGTAATTTGATCCAACTCCTCATCTACTGCTATTCCTCATAAAAAGGTGAACACTTTTTTGATTTTTGCTTTTCAGTTGAATTTTTTAGTGCTGTGTTTCAGCCCATGTGCCTAAGCTTCCCAAGTCCCTTTTTTATAACGCCTCTCGTACCAGAAACAACAATGTTGCTTTCCTCTGTGTTCAGTCAATCTCATACTCTTCTTCTGCTGCCAGTGCTCAGTGTACAGTTGATAACCAGACATAGTGCTGCCATGTTGTATGGCCATACAGTTGGCTCTTATTCAGGTACACCAAGCACCAGCAAACACAAATGTAACTACACTGTTCTGGCCTGTAACATGCAGACAGTGACTGGGAACCTCAAACGTCCATAAGTGAAAAGAAAGATGTTGAAAGGTATCAAAAATAAACTGCAACCTTTGCAACACTTAAGTCAACTCCACTTCTCATTTTATTAGCCTTACAGCCTACTCTCAGATGGTGTGTGCCACAAGCTCAGCAAATTGCACTGAGATGCAGCACACTGAGACCTAAATTGTTACGCCAAATTACAAGATTTTTTCATTTTTTTTTAATGAAAGCCATGTTTTTAAATTATGGCTTTCAGAAAAAGGTTTATAAGACATCTTATAATAAAATATTTAAAATGTTTAACAGACACTGGAGGTATACCTTTATCTTTTTTGTTGTACCCACTCAACCCCCTGTTCTCCCCAGACAAGTCACTGACCCTGCCAACTTATCAAACGCTGGTTAGCCATCATCTACTGAAAGTTCGGGTTTTTGTGTTTACATGTCCTAACATTTCTCCTTGTTATGGCTCCTGCATTCATTAGGGGCTGATACACCACCTCATCTTTCTTCAGACACATGCATACTCTCAAACATTTACAAAAAAACTCAATCTGAAGGTTACTGTGCAACTACAGCTTGGTAGAATCAACCTCATATTCTCAGACACTAATCATATCATCAACAGGTGCCAGTCTTACAGCAACTCATAGACAACCTGCTTCCCCTCAGGATGGGCAAGCTGACAATGGCTGCTCACTCCCACCCATCCCATCTCATTCTTCCCATGCCAGAGATGCTAATCAATTCTAACCTGTCTGGATCATAGCCAGGGCTTTATGCCACAGGGACAGCTAGATACTGGGGGTGGATTTCCACTAACTCATCAGTTCATATTGATCAGTGGTGGTGGTGGGAGGGGGGGCAATACATAAAAAATGGAAGGAACTGAAGGAATGACTTTTGCATCCCCAAAGATTACAATTAACACCTCTCTTGTGACTTTCTTTAATAACTGACTGAAGCAGTTACTGTACAGACACAATGGTCTTTTACTTTACATAATATTGCCACAGTTGTACATTACTGTAATTGGTTAAGCCTATATTCCCTGTTCTGTTTTGTTTCATCTACATTCCGGAGCTCCCAGTACAAAAATCAACACATAAATCTTAATATTTCTAAAATTTTGCAAAAGTTAACATCCAGTAACAAAACAATTTCTTAAATTTTAATAACTGCACCAAATGTCATCTGATGTTCTATGCAATAAAGGATTACAGTGGAAATATCGAAGCAGATAAAAACAGAAGGGGTTTGCTTGTACAGTGTGACTTAAATACTTAATATCACTTTACTAAAGCAAGACTTAAGAGAGACAGATGAAGCAAAGATGGACAAAGCCATAATAAAGCTAACCAAACAGGTGTTTTCAGGTCTTCAGAATCAGCTCTGACTGCCAGGAAGAAACAATGGTGAACTAAAGGACAAACAAACATATGTATATGCATTTAAATACCTTAATATTTATTTTTCAGATTATGTAGAGACTCAAGTACGCATCAGATTGTTAAAGATGCAAAGAAAAAAATACAAACGAACGCTTATCTCTGAAACGTCTACTATGAGACTGTTTGGGCTTTTTACCTGACAGCTCACAAAAATGTTGTTACTAAATCTATAGTGTTTTGATAGCTCCATTTTATCACTATCTGTTGCTTCTGAAATAAATTTAGGGCCACTTCAATGCAACCTATCATCTCTGTCACACATTCAGAAATATCTGCCTGCCCTTTTCACCATCCTATTCTATGACAACCACTTATTAACTCAGAGTATAATTATGAGGTCAGTTGCTGGTGCATGTGTTTCTGAAAATAAGGAAGGGAGTTAGAATTTGTTAAAGGAAAAATTCACTTAGAATTCAACAAATACAAATGCTGTGCAGCGGTTAGTTATAATTTGTGTGGGCAGTCCTGGTAAGTGCTGTCATACATATATGATTGCTTTTTCCTACACAAGTCTGCAATTACTTGATAGCTAACCTACTATGAAACATTTTTTTTCTTGTGATATCTCTTGTCTCATGTGAAAGTGACTGATGATGCATCTAAACAGGGTTCCATGCTGATCATCGAACCTTGTTTTGATAAAATGGAAACTGCCAACCTACTTTAATTGATTCCTATATTTCATTGAATACAGCTATTTAACAGAATGAGACTGAAGAGCAGCAGGAACAACATGTTTCTCCTCACCCCCCTCCCAAGACTGTATGATCCTGGACACATCTACAGATGTGCACGGTGAAGGGAAATTGCTTCCCACAAATCAAAACTGTGTTTTTTTCTATTTTATTAAGCTGGCAGTGTGCAATGTCAATTATTTTTGAAGGAAGTAGTTTCCAAAAATGCTACTTCACCAACTGCCCAAATGGCTTTAAAGCAAACACTTATCAGTTTACAATAGTGTAGGAAAAATATTCTTCATTATCCAATGAGCAGGTGATGAATCTAATGGTAATGCAAGTATCATCATGTGGGCACATTTCTGCTGCACAGATTTATTATGCTGTGAAAGAAAATTATGGTGTGGTGTGATATGGCACAGGGAATATGATTTTATGAGTGATGTGTGCACTGTGCCTTTCTATGTTAGACCAACTATCTGCTGATACTAAAAGTGGTTCATGGCATGAGGGAAATGTTTCTTCTCCCAAAGTTCAGTTAAATGAGTGGGTTTTAACATTTAGGGAGTAAAGGTGGAACAGCCCCCCCCCCCCCCGCCCCCAACTAAAAAAAAAAAAAAAGAATAATAGAAATAACTGGAATGTTCTTACTGTAGCAGCTGATCTGAGAGCATCCTCAGTGATGGGTCCAGTGGTATGGGATAATCTTTTGCACACATCAGGATTGGGAAGAAACTTGGAAGTCCCATTTCTGGCACATGACGTGATATAATACAAGGGTTACATAAGCATTCTCATGCCCACCAACTCACTACCCACCAATTCACACTCTAGGCTCTACTGTGTACTTTCCTGCAAATCAAGAAATATTAATTAACATTTAACACCTATAGACAAAGAAGCACTTTGGCTTAGACAGTAGCAAGCTGAATGGTATATGTCTGTACCACCTAGCTTCCAACAGCTGATCCATGACCCCCTAAGCTCTTGAACATGAGCAAAAAAGCATAGCAAGCCAATTTAATATCCTACAGCAGACCCACACCCCATCACCTCTTCATGCAAAGAACCAACAAAAAAGCCAGCACTGAAAAATAATGAAGTACACTTTTTCACTTCTTGATTGTGCCTTCTAACACACTGCACCTTGATCAACTGCCCCTTTCTCCCCACCTTGTTGTACATTAATTGAGATAGACACTGTTCTGCTTGTATTCTACTTGCATTTTTACTTTGTCTGGGAACCTGAGTCTTTTAGTATCACTCACAATAGAAATTGAACTGAGAATTGCTGCAGGCTCTAAGCCCCATTTATTACAATTCTACAGTACTTTTTCTGCTTGCATTTCACTTGATCTGTGGACCTTATTATATTAT
This sequence comes from Protopterus annectens, assembly GCF_019279795.1. NCBI lineage: Eukaryota > Metazoa > Chordata > Ceratodontiformes > Protopteridae > Protopterus > Protopterus annectens. The sequence goes on from NC_056737.1 coordinate 1,350,063,593, forward strand.
TGTGCTAACACTAACAATAGTGAGAGTATTGTAAATTACAGCAGAATCGGAGCCTCATTAATTACATTTATATTGCATTTTTTATGTTTGTAGTCTGATAGTATCACTCACAGCAGTTATAGAATTGTAAATTTATGCAGGATGTGAACCTTGTTTATATGTATATCTAAACTTATACTGCATTTTACTATTTACTGATTGGATTCCTCTCTAACTCATCTCTTATAACCTGTGGTGAGATTTGCTGCAGTGGTTTGCAGTGCCCCATATAGAATCAGGCACCTAGATTTACAATGTTCCATATAAAACTTCCTCTGCTACTTTCTCAAGTTTCTAGCTGAATGTTGAGCAACTAGTTTGCCAGCTAAGGAGCAATACCCCAAGAGTGTTCATTTAGATCAATCCTAGACCTATCCTCCCAGCCCAACAACTCTAAACACAACTGCACCACCCCTCACAGATCACAAAAAAAAAAGGATCCACCAACCATGGATGTGCACTTTCCTACTGTCTCGGTAAACAACCTGGTGGAAATGGGCATCATGAGAGAATGTAGTAATTGCCTCATGTTTACTGACCAACCACATCATTCTTAAGCAGACTGACACAGTATGTGAGAAATGTAATTACACTATGTCTTTGCAGGAAAAGCTCTCACATACACACACTTATCTCCAAACAGGTTGCCTGAAACACACACACACTACACCTACTATGGATCAGAGACAAACTCATGTATGCTGAGTCTCTTAAATGCAATCTACCCAAACCTCAAAGGCCTCCCATATGCTGCCCTCAGCAACCCCCCACTCTACAAAGACAACCCACGCCAGGATACACATTGACACATCTCACAATGTCTCAATCTCTAAGTCGTTAAGACAAACGGTCGCATAACCCAATATATTGGTCACTGAAGAGACTACTGTGAGACTCAGTGATGCCCACCTCACCAGGCTGAGCACAGAGACAGTCATGGTCAGCTGTTTACCAAGGTCAACACATATGCACTCAGGATATTAAACCACAAGAACAAGTAAGACTCTGTTACAGTCCATGTGGGTTTTAATAACCGGAGATGTATCTCCTTGAACTATAGGAGGAGAGAGATGATGGAGCTTTAAAATTGTGCGCCCCAGTCAGGAATGAACCTAGCATTGAGAAGCACTCTACTTTCTCCAAGGATGATACCACAATATAAACAAAAGATGATTGACTTTAAGAACTGGCTTTGTTACTGGTATCATTAAAAGGGGGGTCCAATATTTGTCAGTTTGGGAGGACATGATCAAAAGACCACTCTGCTTTGCCAGAAGTGATCTGCACCTGTTCTCACTATGCCTTCAGATATTGGCCAAAACATTATCCACCCCATAGTGCCTTTTTCAGGCAATGCCAATCAGATAAACCTTCCAATATAGTAAAGTTTACACAAGGTAAACTAAAGGTGTTACTGCTCAATACTAGGAGTCTCAACAAGAATCTCCAATCCCTTGGAAAAACTCTTCATCCTGGACAGTGTTGAAATCAATGCAGTTACTGAGACATGGTTTAAAGCTGTGGAAGGCACCTGGCAGTACAAGGCTATAATGCCTTCCACAAATTTAAACCAGCTACCACACAAGAAGGGACAAGAGATGGAGATGTATCAATCTATATAAAAAATAAGCACACCTCAAGACCCATCAAACAATATGACTTGCTTGAGCTATTCCATGTCCAACTAACCTTAATTAAAATCCAGTACCATATGCTTGCTAGCTACAGGTCCCGGTCTATGACCCAGGATAACTACACCACATACCTGAATATACTGGAGTCACTCACAATTCAGCCCAACACCATATTCATGGGAGATTTCAACTATTCCACCATAAAATGGGATATATACAGAACCACTAACCTGCAGGCTCAAAGATTCTTGGATTTTGTCAATGCAAACACCCTGGAACACCTAGTTTGCACACCTACTACTGCCTGCATCTGGTACTCACAAATATGAGGGAACATTGCACCTCTCTCCCTTGTGTGTAACATCGTTACTTGTCAGATCAGATCACAAAACGGTAACTTATAAAATAAATATAAAGGCTGAACTCCCTACGAACCCTAGGACCTTTACAAACTTTTCTAAGGCTCACTACCTCCTATTAAGTGAGGGCATAGCTAAATTCCAGCCCCCCCCCCAAACTCAGGCAACACAGTACCATATGCGAAAGTGTTTATAGAAACTCTGGACAAGCATGTAAATAACTACATATAAAAAGCAGTACCAAACCAAAATAAACTTAGGACAAACTCCAAAAACAAGACCCTTTGTAGGTTGTACAAGAGAAATAAAACCCTGTCCAAAAATAGGAAGGGCTATACCCAAAAGGCAAAAAAAAAACTCCATCATCTTAACAAGCAACTCAGGAGACTAATCAAGTCCACCAAAGCTAACTCGAGGCAAAACTAGCCTCCCAGGCTAAGGATAAATAAAATGTATTTTTCAATTATGTATGTAAACACAACAGTGTGCTGAATGAATAGTAAATGGAACTTCCTATACCAAAGTGGGGGATATATATATATATATATATATATGATTTGCTGGCTTATAAATTTAGCTCCAATTTCATCCCCCTATCATCCTCAGTTTCCCCCAAGGAAATCCTCTCTACCATGTCTACACCAACTATCAGTGAAGAAAGTACAGCTGTGTAAAAACTTACCATAACAGTAGATGCCCTTCTCTTCACTGTTGCAGCAAGCTTCACCTTAGAGATCTCCTGCAAAGGATAGCCCAACATCCAGACAGTATACCGAAGCCTTTAGATCTTGTATGCACTGTACATCACACATATGCTACCCACACATGACATAAGGCATAAAGGCGACGTACAGATGTAGCTACCCAAAACTGAAGTGCCCTAGTAGAGAACAGTCTCCATAGGACAAAAAAAGAGGCTATGCACATCCAAACTGAGAAAATGCAGATGGAAAATGGGGGGACCCTCAGCCAGGAGAGGTACAAAATCAAAACCCAAAGAGAAAAAGGGGATGGAGGGAGGGACTGAACACTGCTACTATATCCCTCTATATCACTACTGCAGTATTCTTCCATTAATGAGAGTATAACAGCTGAAGAATAGGAGTGGGAGGAGGATTGCTGGAAGGAGCCGTCAAAAAATCCATGCAGAATGGCTCTATCAAAACTTGCTCTGGCCACAGAAACCATATTAAATTTATTATGCTTAGTAATAAAGTATGCAATGAAAACCAAGTAGCAGCTTCAAGGATTGAACTGGTGTTCAAACCCTTGAAAAAAGCACCAGAAGAGGCAACAGCCCTAGTGGAATGAGCTCTTACTGAAGAAGACAGACCATTTGCCATGAAAATAATAACAAAAGAAAATATTCTTAGGAGATGGTTTGCTTAGAAACAGCCAAACCCATCCTGAGATGAAAAAAAACAAAGAGCTGGTCAGACTTATGAATGGTCTTAGTTTTATCTAAATAATACCTGAGCTGTCTGTGCAAATCCAAAGAATGCAAGACCCTCTCACTAGCAGACTGAGGAGGAGGGGAAAAAAGGAGGGGAGTTGTACTGTCTTATTTAAGGACAAGTTAGTAACAACCTAGGGCATAAAAGAAGAATTAGTACAAAGAGACATCCTGTCTCTGTGAAAAAACAGAGGAGGAGGAAGAAAGGCCATAACAGTCTGGAGCTCAGAAACCATCCAAGTAGAAGAGCAAGCAACAAGACAGTCTTCTGTTACAAAGAAGCTGAAAGTGGTGGGGTCAATTTTTCCAAAACAAAATTAAGGTCCCGAGGAGAAGGAATAGACTTCCTTGGGGGGCCTAAGATGCAGGATGCCTTTAACTCATTCCATCTGAGTGATGCCTCCAGGTGCATCTGCAATTAACTCTTTCTGACAACTCTAGGCATCAAATATTGCTTGTTCACATTTGCATTAATAATTCCAAAACCATGCCACATACAAGGTTTTAAAATAGCTTATGTTATAGCTTACACAATGATAAATTGAAATGCATTAATATTTGACCTCTGTCTAGTGCAGATAAATAGATTAACCGCTGTTTTATGACAATTTATATAGATAATACTTTTCACATTTTTCTAAATATCTCAACAACCAAATAACAGAGACAGAACTCCTTAGCCTCATATGAAAAGCACTCAGCTAGATGAATAAAATACTGCTGACAGTATGTATACAACTTGAGTGGCTGCTGACCTTTTATAAGTGGTTTACAAAATATTACAAATGTAAAAGTAACTGTGTTTACTGTGACTTATAAAATGTGGTTCAAGACCTAGAACCTAAAGAATACTACCACTATAAAAATAGTTTGTGCTGAAGAATTTGCCATTTATACTTCTTTCATAATCCCTATGGCTCTAGAGATATGAACACTTGTTTGGAATATGATGACATAATTTGATTCTGTCAAAAGGTTGAGGCTCCGCCCACTGGAAGTTACAGAGCAAACTTCCTGAGCTTCACTGGAGTGAATGAATTTTAAGAAACTATTTGATGTTAAAACCAAAAACCAAAGAGGACTCAAGGGTAGACAGGCAGAAATAGCTGACAAATGGGCCTTTACAGAAGAACAAGCGAAGCCAAACTGGAGCAACTATTACAAATAGAAGAGAACCAGAGGGCCCCACACTGAAAAAGGGTCCTAGCTATGAGAATGCCACCAAATAGAAAATCTTTTTCATTTGGATATGCAAGACTTTCTGGTTGCAGGTTTTCTCGCCTCTTGCAAAACCCTTGCATGTCCTCAGAAAAAAAGGTGCCTAAAAGGGTTCAAAACCCTATCCTCCACAGTGCCAGTTGAAGAGTGGACAAATAAGGATGGATTAATGACCCCTTGTCCAAGTCCAACAGATGACGTAACTTATGCTGATTGCCCCTGGCCAGATGCATTAAGCCAAAACAGAGTTCCTAGCAAGAGTTTTGGGGAGTTCAGCTGAATCTTCTGCAGGAATCTTGGAAGCAGACGAAAGGGAGGAAAGACAAAGAAAAATATCCCCTTCCAAGTAAAAGAAATGGTGCCAGTCTTCCATGCCAGATGATATGGTACTTTGGAACAGAAAAGAGAGAGCTACCTGAGGAATACCTCACCATATGTCCAGAAACATGTCTCTGTGAAGCAACCATTCCAGAGCTTGTGTTTTGGACCTGCTCAAAGAGTGTGCCACTAGACTGTGTACTGAAGGAATATACACTGCCACACTGCCTGAAGAGTTAGCTGATAACCAATAGCCAGATCCCAGCCTGCAAGGAAGATAAAACATTGCACCCCCATGGTTGCTGACATAGCACATCACTGTGGTATCTGTGTAAACCTTCAGAGAGCCTGGAGACAGCATGAGGTGAAAAGCCGGAAGGCCCAGAATCAGAGCTCTCATTTCTTTGATGTTGATATGGTCTGACTTCTAATGAGGGGGAGACCGGGACTTTGAACTTTCAGGTGACCAAAAGAAGCCCACCACCTCATGTCTGAGTCGTCAGTGAACAGTTCTTGAAAAGGAACTGAAGGATGAATGGGCAGGCCTAAGTTGAGGGTAAGTTGTTGAATCTACCACTCAAATTCCCACTTGAGACAAAGGAGGAGAGGTGCTCTGAAATCCATAGGGTAGCTTGAGGTACCACTGAAGCTTCTGCGTATGCAGTCTGGCAAGAGGGAATAGAACAGGCCATGAATTCCAGGGCCCGACAAAACTCTCTCACTGGAGTTGTAGGCAGAGAAAGAAGAGACTGAAAGAAAGCTGTCAGAGACAAAACCTTTGGAGGTGGAAGACAGGTCAACATTGGCACTGTCTGAACCTTGCAGCCCAGATACACATGATCCTGAGAGGGAATCAGGACTGACTTTCGGAAGTTAATAGTGAACTCCAGACTTTGAAGGGGAGAAATGGTGAACTTCAGAGCCTGTAACAGGCAACTGGGAGAAGGTGCATGAATCAATACGTTGTCTAAATAAGGAAAAATCTGAATGTTTTGGAAACTGCAAAAGGCAGTCACACGTGCTAGGATTTTGTGAATACCCTTGGGGCAGTAGAGAGGCCAAAGGGCAAAGCAGAGAACTAAAAATGAGAGTAAGAACCAGAGAAATATAAAAACTTCCTGAAAACTGGGTGAATCTGAATATGAAGGCAAACATCATTCAGATACAAGGACACCAGAAAAGGGTGGGGCAGTAGTAAAGAAAACGGGTTTGAAGAGAAAGCATCTGAAAAGAAGGAATCTTGAGATAGGTGTTGAGCAAGGAGAGACCCACAATAGGCCTACAAGAGCCCTCCTTTCGAGGAACTAGGAACATTCTGGAGAAAAATCTATTTCCTACCTGGGAAAGAGGAACAGACTATATAGTTCCCTTGTCATTCAGGGACTCAAGAACCTCTGAGAAATGAGGAATCTGCTCTAGTGGAGGTTAAGGAATCTAAGAAAAAGGAGGGAGAAACTTCTACAGCATGAAATAACCATGATGGATGATAGACAGGACCCAATAATCTGAGGTGATAAGTTGCCAATTTGGAAGACAGAGGGCAAGCCAAAGAGAGAAGAAACCTGGCCAAGGCTTAGGGGGCTAAATGTCAAAGAGAAGCAAGTTTGTCAGATAAAGGAGGCTTCTGGCCCACAGGAACCTGAGAAGACGTAGCAGGAAGAACTTGTCTACCACCCCTCATGCCTTTAAGTGGCCTGATGAGGGGAGATGTTTTACAACAGCACCCCCCCAGTCGTTTTGCGCAGGAATGGGTGTGGCTGTAGTGACTGACATGCCTAATACCTGTGATGTAGCATGCAAATTGCTAATTGAACTGTCATTCATCCTCAAAATATTGCAATCTCGGAGTTGTTGTATTTGTATTTCTACACTCGGGGGGGGTGCAGGGGGGCTGGCCCCCCTGCAAAAAGCACAGGGAAAAAAATAATATTTGTGATGTAATGTACTTCACCTTCTTCCGCAATGAAGTGTGATCTCTGAGTTGGTGTATTTCTATTTTTGGTCATGGACAGACTGTTGGGTGGAGTTTGGGTGGATCTTGTTATTGCACATGGGGGGGCTACTGTTGTAAAATATCGCCTGATGAGGCTGCCTGCAAACAAAAGGATACTTAGTATGACAGTTCCTGTGGAACTTAGGGATAGGGGACACAAAAAATGTTTAAGGTCCTGCAAAGTGATACCTTTTTCTTGAAGGGACATATCAGCAGCAGGAGTCCCAAAGAGATTTTTACTACCCAAAGGCGCAGCCAGCAACTTGGCCTTAATGTCTTCAGGTAATAACTGCAGATGAAACCAAGAGTAATGTCTCATGACAGACCCAAAGGCAGCAGTTCTGAAAGAGGCATCGGAAGAATCATAACTGCACTTGATAGAGTGAAGTGCCACCTAAGAGGGAGAACCCAAAATAGAGTAGAATACTTTCCTTCAGAATCATGGAAGTCAGAAATTATAGACTTTCTTTCTAATCCTCTCCATGGACCTACTATCCTTATCTGAAGGCAGAAGTTTGGTATAGGGTAATAACTTTGAAGGCTTGTCAAAGGAGACTGACACCACAGTAGGATCAGCAAAAAGACACTTACATAAGAATTGACAACCCTTGGGAATCTTGCAGAACCTGTCATGTTTCTTTGGAGTAGGAGGCTGAGAATCATGAGTCTTAGAGGGAGCTATAAAGGTAGCTAACAAAGCAGCCATCACAGGAAGTACTGCAGAAGGTTTAGAAGTGTCCGCTTGAAGCATCTCATAATACCTCTTCTGCATGTCACACACTGGAAAAGAATCACACAAAGTATTCCATCATTCTGGCTACTGTGCTCCCAAAAAACTCCTCCACAGGAGGCTAATGGACACCTCTCCATTACAGCCACAGGCTAAAGGTGAAGGCATCTGGGAAGAGTAAGATAAGTGCCAATCATCAGATTCCGAAACTTCATCTGATGAATCTGGTTCCCTAGGACTTTTGCACAGAAAATCCTTGGGGAGGATTCAGGGCCATTAAGGTATTAAACACACCCTGAATAAAGTCTTGCCCATTCGTTTGAGGGTCCTTAGGACATACAGAAGAATGGTTAGTCTTCTGTTTTTTTCTTGGTAGGGACATCAGCCCTAATAAACACCGGTGTTTCCTATCCCTGACAGGATTCAATAAGAGTACCCAGAACCTCTTCCCTGACCAGAATCTGCATAACCCCTCTAGGGCCGTCCAAGGTAATTAACAGCGGTTAACACTCAACAGCCAGAGCAGATGTCTGCAAAACTTCAGAGGATGTGTGAAAGGAAGGATCCATGCCAGCCTCCGACAGTGTCACTGCAGAAGAATATGAAGTCAAAACTGGACAGCCTACAGAGCTATCACCAGATTGTAGAGAGACATTCAGTGGAAGCTGGACAGCCAAGGAATCTGGCAGAGATTTCTTGGCCTTTTCCTTGCTTAACAGAACTACCTCAGGGTTAATCGATTCCGTCATGCTACCCTGGGCTAATTGTTTAAGCCTCTGGGTTCTTGGGATAGAGGGCCAGGGAAGACAACAGGCTTCTAAGAGTTTTAGTTTCATCCCTTACAAATCCTACAGGACATATGGTCATGAGAAGCACCCAAACAAAAAAAAAGACACTATTCGTGATAATCTTTATGGGGAATCTCCCTCCCACACTGACATTTTCCCTTCTTGGATGATATGAACCCCAGGTAACCAAAGGAAAATAAGACCAAAAGTAAAAGAAAAAATACCTCAATTAGGCACTTATCTGACTGCTAGGTGCTCAGCACAACAAAGAGTGTTTAGACCGACAAGCAATAATGGTGTTTGGACTGTTGGTATAGAAGTTCTGGATAACTGCATCCCTACATGACCTTATGCACCCTACATCCTGTGCGAGAAGCATGCATGTGACTTATGGCACATACAAGATCTAAAGGCTTTGATATACTGGCTAGATATTGGGCTATCCTTGGAAGGAGATGCCTAAGGTGACAAATACTGCAACAATGATATGGAAGGACATCAGCTCCTCTCTGCACTCTCCAGAGCTAAAAACACTGCATCAATAAGTCCTGATAATATCCCAGGATGCCTCCTAAAAAGCATGAACATGACCTGTCAGGTGCACTAAAACCTGTATTAAACCACAGCTTCCAGACTGGCTTCATTTCTAGGGGAATGGAGGACTGCAACTGTCCTCCATCTACACAGACGCAGACCATCAACAGACCCATAGAACTACAGACCCATAAGTTTGACTAGTTTTATATGCAAGGCCATAGAAAGAGTTACTGTGGACCTGATAAACAAAGACATAGTAAATCTTCAAACACTGGACCCATCCCAGTTCAGTTTCATCAATGGGAGATCCTGTCTATTAAACTTGCTAGACTTCTTTGAGGTCACTAAAGCCAAGAACATGGGCAAAATAGTACCCGCAGTCTAGCTTGACCTGGCAAAGGCATTTGACACAAAATTTCACTCCGATATTATCAACAAACTCACAGATTTAGACAAATCTCTATGTCATCTGATGGATAACCAAATGTCTCACAGACAGGACACATGAAGTTAGGGAGGAGGAATCCACCTGCACCAAGAGGCCTGCTGTTAGTAGTGTCCCACAGGGCTCTGCACTGGAATCTCTCCAGTTTGGAATATACTTTTCTGAAGTCAAGGCAAATGTAGAAGGCATTTGGGTGACCAAATCTGCTGGCGACTGCAAGCTGGGTGCAATCAATGAATCCCCCAAAGATGTAGATATCTTCCAAGAAGGTCCGACACTGACAAATAGCTAGTGCCAGAACCATGGGCTAAAACTCACAGTAAAAAATAACTCATCATACCCTTTGGGAAGACAACTACTCTGCAAATTGCAACACTGATAACCCTCCCCTAAGAGCAGACTCAGTGGTAAGGAACTTGGGAACTTAGGATGACAGTAACCTGTACTTTTATGTGGTACAACTTATATAAGTAATGGTAGTGCATAAATATCTAATGAGATCACAGTTCCACTATACGAAGCCCTCATTAAACCAATAATTAAGTACAATGCACCATTCGGCATGTACCTGACAAGGCATTTGCAACAGCCGGAGTGACCACAGAGGTTCCTAAAAGAAGACCAGGTGTAAATAATGTCCTATTTGGACTGCCTCAAAGCCCTGTCCTGTACTGTCTCTCTTACAGACTACACAGGGGCAATCTATGCCTAATCTACAAGGCATTCGCCAATCCAGCCCTTATGGATCTGAAACACATTTGCAAAACAAACAGCACTAGAATTACCTGATCTAAGGATCCAAACCTCATCTGTGACATAGACAAAAGATGTTGGAAGGACAGGTATATGTCTCAGAGATTACCCCTTCCCTGGAAAAGACTCCCTATTCATGTGAAACAGAGTTGTTCTCGAAGTCTATTCAAACAAAGTTTGGACCAATGGATTGGAAATCGCAAATTCACCCCAGGCTTCTTGTAACAGAAGTGAACTAAGTTGTACTGAAACATCATTAAAATAAGAAAAATACAAGCAATCCTTTAAAATATAAAACAATTTGCATTATACCCGCCTTTTTCATAAATATGTAATAGAACAAGCTGGAGAGACAGGTTCATAATCCAGAGACTGCTCATGCTATGGAATAGACTTCTCATACATGTAAAACAGAGTACATCACTGGCCCTCTTCAAGAGAAATCTTGATGAGTGGATGGGAAATAGAAAATTCACCCTGTAGATCACTCCAGTAGCTCTACTTGACAGAGGCACTGGAAACTAAGGTCGGGTGGCACGATGTCAGGGTAATCCTATGGGCTAGGCTTGTAAAGGCTCCAGGGCCATTAGCCTAGTACACACCTATGAACCTATTTAAAAGAAGCATGTGAAATTAATGGGTCTACCTGAAAACACCGAACGCCGACACCGGAAGATCGACAATGGCAATGACTGACAATTGAAAATCCCGACACTGAGAACACGACATGTTAAGTTAAGTGTGTGATAGTGACGGATGTTAGGGTCAGGGTAAGGTAAGTGTGTGATAGTGACAGACTTTAAGGTTAGTGGTGGGTTAATTGAGTTAGGGTTAGGGTGCGGGTAAAGTTAGTGTGAGAGTGTGACAGACTTTAGGGTTGGGGCGGGTTAAGTGAGTTAGGGTTAGGGCGCGGGTTAGGTGAGTGTGCGATAGTGACGGACCTTAGGGTTAGGGTTTGGGTTAAGGTTAGTGCATAGATAGTTGTGCATGTAAGGTTTAGTGTAGGTTTGTAAGGTTTTTGGTGTGCTTGTGTTGTGTGTGTGTGTTTTACGGAAAAGGTATTTGTTTTGTTTTGTTGATTGTCGGGATTGTGGTTTGCCAGGCATGTGAAGTTTCGTGTTTTTGAACTTTCGGTTTTGTGGTGTCGGTTATCTCGTTGTCAGGTAGACCCGAAATTAATACATAAAAATGCACATTTGCTACTGTACAAACTAAAACAATGAGTAACATGGTCACACAGAAAAAACAATCAGTAAAAACTAAAAGAAAAACCCAGCCAAGCTAGACTTTCCACTGTGATTCCTTAAAACCTCTTGTATTAGATGTAACACGGGATATATGCAAATGACCCTTTAAGGACATCAGGTGGTTCAGCTATATGGCAGTTCTGAATGCCCATCACTTTTTTCCTTTTTAAATTTGTTATGGACAAATTAGCTGAAACACCTGATGTCCTTAACGGGTCATTTACATATATCCCATGTTATCTCTAATACAAGAGGTTTTAAGGAATCACACATTTGCTACTGTGGAAGACTACTGCAGTTTGGAAGCCAAATTAACTCTGCTGTCTACACAACTGCAGTTCTTGACGTGTAGTACTCCTTGAAGCTGCTACTGCACACCAAATATATATTACCTTATTCTGCCCCGCAAAGAAATATGCAACTGTGGAAACAAGAAAGCAGTTTCCAAATTCAAAATTAAAGCCACCAGGAAATCCTACCTGGTCTGTTCTGTTAGCTGGTGGAGCATGCACAGAGAGAGACAGCTAGCTGCATGTAATAACTTTGCAGGCTGTATTCTGATCTTGAAAACTAGTGACAGACAGGGCACAGTGCATGTCTTTATCTAATACAAGTTAAGGTCTGGATTAGCTGACAAAATCTGTTGCATGTCATTTGTCTGTTCAGAATTGTTACATTTCTTGGGCATGAGTACTTACTTTTTAAGTGAAATACTTTATTTTATGAATTTAAAGTAAGGAATTTTTTTACTGAATCTTAAATGCTCATGGCTGGTGAAAAATGTATGACCTTAGGTTTGTGCATTGAACTGATGTTCTGGCAGCTCTTACATAATACCCATCACACAGTCACTGCTCAGAGCTAAATGTTACTATTCAACATGACATAATACCAAAAAAGTTCCCCTGTACATTTGCATTCCTGCCTGTCATGCTTCCTTTCTGCAGGTTGCATTTTACTGTCTCTATGGCCCTTATGATCTTTACACACAACTCATCTCGACTTATAATATTCCATTCCTCATGACTTCTGCTCTGTATTTACCGTCATTGCAAATCTTCTGAAATCCAGCACTACCCCATCCATCTGTTGCTCTCTCTAATCTATGCTTCCCTGTCTTACCTTTTTCCTCCTCACCAAACATACTTGTTACAGATGTTAACCACCACTCTTGTCTGTCAGAGCAGATAAATGGCTAGAGGAAGCATCATGCCCATTACTTCTATCCCATTACTTAGTGAAATGACTTTTCTCTGCCTGCTCAAAGTTAGAATTCAAAAAAGATTGTCCACTACTGTGAGATAAGAGTGGAGAAGAAAGGAAACTAATCAAGCAACAATAATGGATAGTGGGAATATGAGTAATTAACAGGCAAAAGCAGCAGAGTAAATAGGAAAGAGGATTAGGGTGGTTAAACAGGATGGTTAAAGAGAGTACTACTGAACTGTAGACCTGGAAAATTATACAACCGGACACTGGTGAAGTATGGTACACTTTTCATGTATTATAATATGTGCATATCATACTGAAATAAATAAAAATAAAATTAAATGCATAATATATATACGGTTACAGCCCACATCAGATGGTTCAAGGAAAAATCCAAATTTTCCATCAGTGTTAATTGATAGACCATCTGCACCAGACAGTAGTAGTTAGTACTCATAACACATCTGTGTTAAATGCTGTATGTACATTTAGGATTGTAAGCATGGCTGTCAAGTTTATTACTTAATGGCATTCAAGAAGATTGACTACCTAGGAATCAGTGTGTGTATTCCATGCAACCAAAAAAATAGCTATTAACCAAGCAGAATGACTACCTCATATGTCAAGAATATCTTAACATTTACTTTTAGTATAAGGTTCCTCCATGTGGTGCTGGTGCATTCCAGACATTCAAAAACAGCAAGACATTACCGCAAAAAACAAGGTAAAGCTCACCACAGAATAATACAGTAAAAAAGAATACAATGTTAACTCCCACAGACTTTCTGAATACGTTTTTTAACTTTAAAAATGTTGTAGTAAGGAATCGCATCTTTTTCCAATTGTTTCAGGTAGCCTGTTTGAAGGCTTCAAAATGCAGTACCTTATTTAATTATGAATCAGAATAATAAAGTGAAAAGTGGTACAGGCTACAAAATGCAGTAGTGTCTTCAATAATAAATCAGATCAATGAAGTATACAATGGTTAAATACCTCTACAATGGTTAAATAACTCTACAATGGTTAAATAACTCCCTGGAAAAATAAGACATTCCCTTTGCAATTAGTTGGACTAAAGAGCATTCTTTTTTAAGACGGACAGATATATCCCGGGTCAGAGGTTAAACTTTTGATTACCACTATCCTTAAATGATGATATTTGTTTTATGATTTGACCATTTAATTCGTAACCATAATTTTTCCATGATGCAACATTTAATTGACATTAAAGATGAGGTAATAACTACTGTACTAGCAACATGTTTTTTAAGTTGTGTCCACATCCAATGTTCCCACTGCATTTCTTGACAGATTCTTGCACTTTTTTTTTTTTTTTTTTGGGGGGGGGGGCTGTTTCATCTCCTTTGTTTTATCCATCACTACATTTTGGAAAACAGGAAAGGGCTTTGAAGGAAATTTCTCCTATGAAGTGTCCATAGTTTGCTTTTCTACACCTATTAACTAATTGCATATCCCCTCATCAACTTCTCCTGCCAGAAACTATTATTTTTGTCTCTGGCAGTTTATTTCATGCATACGGAGGGTCTGGATAGGTTTTCCATCCAAGTGGATAGAGACTCAACGTAATGCAGGTGACTTGAAACAAAGTTTAATTTTTCTGCAATATGTTCTGTTAGTGTTTGTAATGAAAAGTCATTATCGACATAAACCCCTTGTGTCTCCAGCCTTTAAGACTGTTGCAGTCCTCCTCAAAACAGACTTTTCTCCTTTGGCTGGCATATCAGCAATTTAACCAATATAGATTGTGAATACATTATCAGTCTCATTATGGGAATATTTACACTATGTACTGTTTCTACTTCAATATCAGCAATAGAAAGTCCAGTCCATTAGCTGAAGAATTTTCTCATAAATTCTTTACAATCTCTCATTTCAGTTTGCCTTGGTACTGCTATAAACTTCAAGTTGTCACTATGTCACTTATCCTGGCATTCGGCCAGTTTCTGTAATGTTTGCTCATACTGTAATTGCTGTTCCACCAATCTTTCCTTCATCTTCTTTTCAGCAGTTTGCATATCAGCTATTTCCTTTGAATGCCTGGTTAAAACATCTTTTATTTCCTACAACCTTCTTTTATTTGTCTGTGTACATTCCAATACGGAACTAGTTATCTTGAAAATTTCAGAATGTGGTTTGACTGATCTTTCTTTCTAGGGTAACTGAAGAGTTTTCTCCTTCAGTTGTTATTACCATCTGCTTTTGACACCTATGATTTACCACACTGCTTTCAGTCATTCACAGTTACTCCCCCTATTACTTTACTTTTTCTTGTTGACCTTCTGGACATCACAGACTCTTTAGCTACCAATATAAATGAACATTTTACGGTAGTATGCATGTTTTTGCTAATTTAAATAGTTCATTGACCAGAACACTGTTTTTAGCTGCACCATGGCAATGTATTTTTTTATTAACCATGTTGGAGAACTTGGCCATCTTTTAGTGATGTAATTAAGTTTGCAATCTTCAGCATATGTAGTTATCCACTTCACAATTTTCACATCTGTATCAGAGACAAACAGTCTAAAAAGAATTGCACCTGTACACAGCCCTGTGGGATACTACTGGTAACCGCAATCAGAATAGGCAGGTAAACCTCTAACCCTGCTTTGTTGGACATGTCCTATTGCCATATCTTCAAAATGTCTGTGATTTTGCAGAACATCCCTGATTTGGCCTAATTTTTTGGCCATGCTCCTCATAATTTTTTTGATTTTCTGATTTTTCTGATAAACCACTGAGAATTACAGTCAGATAATAATGCCATGCATTACAGTTTTATACTGCCTGCATTACAAAAAATGCATGATGTTGTAAAACCTGACATTTTACTAACTGTTTGAGTAAATTAGAGTAACATAAATTGCCCCTGTATTTAAGCTTTTACCCACCCTCCATTTTTGGGGCTTTGACCCTGATTCTTGTACAAAGAAATCGAGAGATATGCTTGTTGTTTGACCAGTGTTTTACCCACTGAATTACATATGAATTGACATTTGAATTATCCCCTTATAAGGGACTGAGTTGAACTCCTTAGCAAGGTCAAGACGAGCAACATGCCCTGTTTGGTTAACATAAAGTGCTGCTTTAACTTCTTCGACAAATGATACAAGACTGAAAAGGCAAGCTCTTTCATTAATGAACCCATACTGCTCCATATGTACCAGAAATAGGTCTGAAGCAGAATGCTCAGACATGATTCAAATAACCTTCCATAAATGGTTATGTTCTTCAGTTGAAAAAACATAAGGCTGGAGACAGGAGGTACTATAAACTAGTTGACTGTGCATGGTAGAAGGGGCCAGGACACAATGATGTGGCTTTTGTGAATTGTGGAAGTATGTGTGTGCAAGTACACTATTAAGAGACTCAGAAAGGGGAGTCAACAAGGCAGTGATGGATATATGTCTGTAGGACAGTGCTCCACAACGAACACCACTTACAGGGCTGATATAGATAGATACTGTAACCAAAGATCAAGAAACATGGAGAGGGGAGCAGAGGTAGCTAACAGTGGTAAATACTGTATCTAGTAACTCTAAGTCACCATAAAAGCTTCTTTTCTGAATGTCAGACAAATACATAGGTAAAGTGGAACCTCCCATAGTAAAGGTTATTGGGTATGCATAAAGGCAAAAGGTAAATAACCAACATGGTATAATAGTTGATATGCTGAACTAGAAATTGCTTCAGCTGTTGCATCAGCTGATTTACCCAGTGTCAAAAACGGGTAAAATGAACCACAAAGTGGCAGGAAGACAACAAAGATCCTGGTGAAGATGCGTTTAAAACAGTTGAGTTCTAATTTGATGTTGAAAATCATATGGAACAAACTTTACACACACGTTTTCCATCTGAAGTTACAAACTTGGGACTAGAGTGGGTTTCCAAAAAGTGGGCATATGCCCTCAACACCCGTAGGTGTTAAGTCTGAAGCTCATTAAGTGGTTTAAAGTTTTGAGAAAAAGGATATTTTGCAGCTAACCTCAACATGCATCTCAGAATCATTAAAACTGCTTCTAAGTGTTGTCTGTCAAAAAAGAATGAGTTATATTTTACGGATATAAAATCATCCTTCTTACGAGGAACAAAACCAAAAAATATTTCAAAGAATTGGCAATTGATTAACTTAAGTACAGCAGTAAAATCAAAAATATGATGGTTAGTTATTAGAAGAAACGTATCACAGCTGGAGCTTTCCCTCGTCTAAAGTCTGACAATTAAGATAGCAAAGTGATTGGCTGCATGACTCCCATGTCGATGAATTTATTGTTGAGAGGGCTCAAAGCACTTTATGACAACAGTGAGTCACCAACTATAAATGCTTTTTTTTCCCCCAGAATGAATGAGAACAGCATGATTACTACTGTTTTTGGTCCCTCTACTGATATACATGCATGTATGTTTGTGTGGAAAGGAAAAAAAAGCCATGTGAAAAATCTTCATTCTGACATAACTTCCAAAGTCCCCTTCAATAGCACAAAGAATGCTCAAATGTTGATAAAGATGGGTCAAATTCTTCATGTTGCCTCAAACTACAAACTTGATGTAATGTTTGACACTTGCTGTTGGGCATCCAGCATAAATCATATCGCTGTATGAAATATTGGAGAAGTAAACAAACTGGGAAAGGACCTGGTATCAGAGCAAATCACTGAAATTTCATCACCTAGGGAATGATACCCCTTCAAACTATTTGCGTTTAGCGATACACCATGATGAAATCTACAGGATGAAGGGACTCAGGGTGTCGAGGTGGACATTTCAGGGTGTTAATGGGAGAATACGAACAATTCTCACCTACCTACCAGAGAAACAAGACCAATGATGACTGTGTACAGTACACTACAGTAGACTAATAGAAGAAACTCTTTCCTTAGCAAATGAAATAGATAATGCTATGCTTCCTGCAGCCCTGTTTCCAGATCTCAGTTTGGGTAACACATGAGCACATGCTCCCTACCACGCGTCATTGATAACTGTTCATTAGTGGATGATACTAACCTCCATTAATTTTGTTTCAGAGAAAAGAAGACCATCTAGAGACAAACAGTATAAAAGAGTGATTACAGACTGAATAGACTGGCCTTATTCTGTGACCATCAGCAAAGAATGAGTTAGCAGACTAACCAAGAAAGGTACTTCACTTCTACTGATAGCTGCAAAAGTGGGAGAATGACACTCATATTAAAAATGAGGTGGTGTTTATTTGATTATTTTTGGGATACTATTTTTTAACTGAATAGTTTTTTCATACACAACCTTTTAATATGTTTTAAAGAACAGGAGAAGAGCACATCTTCACCATGATTGTAAAACTTAATTCCCCAACAGGGTGTTAATGTACAGGTAATGTCCAGTACAAAAACATAAGTTTTCAGTTTCATGGCAGCATAAAATACCATGAAGCTTTGACAGGATAAAATTTAAAGTGAGACAAAAGACAGCATATTATCAATTTCTTTTGACTGTAGCAGGCAGTACATCAGCATGCATTGTCTATACAATAAGTATGAAACACTATTCACTAGCTTTATTGACTAAGTTGAATTCTCAGCGCTTTACTAGCAAATCAACCATTCTGCAAGGGACAGCACAGAACTAAGTGGCAAAACCAGGGACAGTTGACAGGCATGGGGTGGGGGCAATGCCTTGTATTCTACAATTTCTTTCATTCATTTGATCACAATGAGACATCTGAGATGTATTCACTCAACAAAGTGTCTCTAGCTGCTCAGCACACGTATGTGTGAGTTTCTGTTTCTGTATGCGAGTGTGTGTGTGAGTGAAGACATTAAATACTTACATAACATATTTTGGATGTAAAATATTTCCTCCCAAAACAATTACAAATGCTACAGCAGGTTTGAAACATTAGGCAGAGAAACTAGTTTGCATCAGAAAGTATAAAATAAAGTATACAAGTACTAAATCAGACTTTACTGCTTAGTTCTCTTTCTCAGAGTTGTGGAATGTGAGGGGTGAAGAAGAGGGTGAGAAAATTTTTCTTTTTTGGCTAGACATTGCTTCCAAGACTCAGTATTTGCAAGCTGGAGATTACAAATAAGGTTTTGAAGTAAGATTTATTTCATCAAAAGTGTTTTTGCTTTGTGCATTTATTTCCTGCTGTATGTATGACACTGTTAACATCTACTGTCAGCTTCATTTCCCCATTTAATTCTAGGAGCTGCAGCCAAAGATCGCTCACTCTCATCTCAAAGGAATGTTTGAAAAAATATATACAATAGCAACTACAATTATGGGCTCCTCAGAAATTCCAAAATGTAGCTTAAAGATCAAACATTTTCATCAAGTGTGAAATTATTATTAACTCAGTCCATATTCCCAGAGCAAAGGCCTAGTTCAGTAGATTTTTTCTGATTTCCTCCCATTTGTATAGGTAAATATTGTGTTTGTTGTGTCGGGGGTTATGTATTCAAGGATCTCTGAGCAACATACTTGCACTATCTTACTTGACCACTAATAGTCATTCTAAAGTTTATGTCTGTGTTACTAAATTCCATGCCAACTCACCTGCTGCTGGTTCTCCCTTTGTGAATGTAGCCGTGCCTGAATGCATTCTCGAGTCTCTCTGAAGGCCTGCCTCTGGGACCCTTCTGCTGGATAATGAGTGCAGACTCCAACAATATTCGTACAGGAAAAGATGAGGACATTTGCAATCAGCTACAACAATAAAAATGCATATAAACAATTGCCAGCATCATAAGCTAAAAAGATCAAATAATTGTGCCAGCACATTGTTTTAACATAATAACCATTATTTGGCACTTTTATTTCCAGACAGCTATTAGACAATGACGTGGCAAGAGAGTTATCTGTAGTGTAATGGCATCTTAGTTCTGCCTCTTCATCCTCCATCAGTTTATACAACAGTAGCATGCAATTCTCAAACTAAACCTACTCTCACAATACAGAGTATATTTAAGCAAAAAAGAATAAATGGGCATGAGTTATTCTGTATTATACAATATTAGGACCAAGTAATTCAAAACAGGAACTGATAATTTGCTGAGGAATATCTTTATTCAGACTGCAGATTACTCAGGCATAAATGATCAAGCAGACACAGTGTAAAGTATTACTCGTATCATTCCAAACCAGAATTAAATATCTGCCATTTATGCAACTGCTAAGCAGTAAAACCAGCATCAACCAAACACATTTCCTTAATTAACTCTTCTGCTGATAACACATTGCAGCATACAAAAAGACAGGGAAAAATACTGTAAAATGGCATTTCTAATTATGCTAAGAGTAAAATATTAAGGTCACCAGTCCAATTATTAATATGTTAACACTGAGCAAATCTCCTATGTATCTTCATGTTTACTGATTACAAAGTAATTTTGCCCTAATTAACAGTTGTGCTGAAAATGACATAGCATGTCATCCAAAAATCATGTCCATGCTGCATAAATCTTAAAATATATAGGATGATAAATTAATGTTTTGTACCTACCATAAATGTAGATGTTCGAGTGTATACACTGCTGCAGTCATTACACTTGGGTTATCCTGCCGTCAGGCGGTTCCTCAGTCGGCCTGAGTTCCAAAGTCTTGGTCCGGTGTCGGTTGCTGTCGCCTCCTCCCTGACGTCAGTGCGACAGGGGTATATAAGATGCAGCCGACGCCATTTTCTTCAGTTTTTCTTGCCCCAGATGTCAGGTGCCTCTAAATAGGTAGGAAATTCCAATTGCTAATAAAACATACATAAGAAAAGCAAAAAACAACTTACAGCTACCAGCAAATACTCCCCATAGGTAATAAGGGTAGAAGACATAGGTACGTACCAGCCAGTAAGAGGGGAAAGACGGAGGGTAACCTGGACTGCAGCAGTGTATACACTCGAACATCTACATTTATGGTAGGTACAAAACTGTACTATGTTCGTCGTGTTACACTGCTGCAGTCATTACACTTGGGTAGAATCCCAAAGCTGAGGAAGGGTGGCTGGTTCTATATGGCATTAGGGGTGGCTTATAAGGCCCTGCAGCACTGCAGTGGCGAAGCCAGCTCTGGATTTAGAGTATAGCGGCAGATGGTAATGCTTGGTGAAGGTGTGTACAGAACTCAAGTTGCTGCTTCCAAAATATCCTTGGTAGGTAATCCCCTAAGGTAGGCAGTTGAAGTGGCTGTCGCCCAGGTGGAGTGAGATCTAATGCTGCTAGGCACAGGTTTTCCATGGTATGTGTAGCAGAAATGTATACAATGTCCTATCCATTTTGAAATGGTCTGTTTTGAAATGGCTTTTCCCTGTGCTCCTGCAGCATATGCTACCAATAATTGCTCAGATTTTCTGAAAGCTTTGGTTTTGTCCAAGTAGAAGCGTAACTGGCTGTGAATGTCCAAAGAGTGCAGTAGTCTCTCCCCTTTATTCTGTGGTTTAGGATAAAAAGTTGGCAGGTGAATAGTTGCCACACTGGATAACACCTTTGGCATAAAAGTAGGGTTAGTTTGTAAAGACACCCTGTCCTGGTGGAAAATGAGGAAAAGTTCCACTGCCATTAGTGCCTGTAATTCTGAAACTCTTCGTGCTGATGTTATTGCCAGGAGCAGAGCAGTTTTCCAAGAGATATATTTTAATTCTGCTGTGTTGGCTGGCTCAAAAGGAGGTAAAGTTAGCTTCTCCAAAACAAAGTTGAGGTCCCAAGTTGGAGTAGGTGCCCTACGAGGCGGTCTTATATTTTTAGCCCCTCTGAGGTACTGTTTTAACAGAGGATTAGAGAAAATTGGTGGATCCGTGTTGTAATGAGCAGAGATGGCAGAGGCGTGGATCTTGATGGATGAGAAGGAGAGTCCTTTGTCCAGCATCTCAGTTAAGTATTGTAGTATCTGAGGAATGTTTGGGACAAGAGGGTCAAGGCTGTGAGCTTGGTTCCAGGCAGAGAATCTATTCCATTTATCCAAATAGGCTTTCCTGGTACTAGGCCTTCTGGCCTCCAGAATGACATCCATAACAGCTTTGGAGAGAGGCATTGCTTGCTTGACTAAGGAATCTTCCATGCAGCTAGGTTTAAGGTCTTTAGCTGGCTGTGTAGTATTTGCTTGTTGTGTTGAGTCAGCAGATGTGGGATTTGAGGCAAAATCCAGGGTGGTTCTTGTGCTAAGCTCCTTAAGATTGGGTACCAGTGCTGGCATGGCCAGTCTGGTGCAATCAGGATCATCTTTGGCTCTTCCTGCCTGGCTTTATGAGTACCTTTGGCAGGAGAGGTAGTGGTGGGAAAGCGTATACTTGTAGGTTCTCCCAGCTGAATGAGAGGGCATCCACTTTCCATGCGTGTGGATGGTAACTCCTTGTGCAGAATTTTTGCAGCTGGCAGTTTATTGGGGATGCAAACAGATCTATGTCTGGGCTCCACCATTTCTGTGTTATCATTCTGAATATTTGTGGATTCAACTCCCATTCGTGGGGATCCATGATGTTTCTGCTTAAGTCGTCTGCCAGTGTGTTTTTGTCTCCTGGCAGGAATTGTGCTTGCAGATGAACTTGAAGGTTTATAGCTGTGTTCCACAAGGTCATAGCTTGTCTGCATAGGGGGTAGGAGTGAGTGCCCCCTTGCTTGTTTATGTACCACATAACTGTGGTGTTGTCTGTCTTTAGTAGTAGTTGTCCTGGATGCAGCAGCTCCTTGAAAGCTATAAGCGCATTTTGTATAGCTAGCATCTCTTTTTGATTGATGTGAAGATGCCTTTGTTCTGCGGGTCACGTGACCTGAATACATTTGCCTGCCATGTGTGCTCCCCAGGCGTAATACAAAGTATCTGTTATCAGTGTTTGCCTGGCTGTGGGTTGTGTAAAAGGCTGTCTGTCCCTTGTTGAGATGACAAGCTTGAGCCCACCATTGAAACTCCTGTTGAAGGCAAGGGATTAGTGGTATAACTGTTTCCAAACTTTGACAGTGTTGTGACCATACATTCTTTAGGTACCATTGTAGTTTCCTCATATGCAGTTTGGCATATGGAATTAGTAGTATGCAAGATGCCATGTAACCCCAAGGCCTGCAGAATTTTTCTTGCAGGGAGTTGGGTCTTTGTTGCCATCAATTGAAAGTATTGAGTCAGTTGTCCTTGTTTGTCTGGCGTGAAATAAGCCATCTGGGCCATTGTGTTCAAGCTGGCACCCAGGAATATAATCTCTTGTGAGGGCACTAGTTTTGGTTTCTTTTCGTTTACTGTGTTCCCCAGGCAACTTAACTTTTTTACAAATGCCAGATGCTTTAGAAGAATGTCCTTGCTCTCTGCTTGAATCAGGCAGTCGTCCAGGTACGGATAAATTTGAATTCCTTTCTGTCTGCAAAATGCAATTACTGGTGCCAGGCACTTTGTGAAGACCCTGGGCGCAGTAGATAAGCCAAAGGGCAGTGCAGAGAATTGGTAGTGCATTGAACCCGCTATGAATCTGAGGTATCTTCTGCAGATTTGTCTGATAGGGACATGCAGGTATGCCTCTTTGAGGTCCAAAGTCACGAGCCAAGCTTTCTTGCCCAGCATGGGAAGAAGCTGCTGTAATGTCAACATTCTGAATTTCGGAACATCCAGGTAAGTGTTTAGAGATGAAAGATCCAGAATGGGCCTCCAGGCTTTGTCCTTTCTGGGTACCAGAAAGAGTCTTGAGTAAAATCCTTGTCCTTGCTCCTGTGATGGTACCTTTTGAATAGCTCTCGTATCCATGAGTGCTGTAATTTGTTTTTGAGCCTCTGCCCATTGATTTGGTGGCAGATTTGGCATTCCTTTTAACCTTGGCAGAGTGTGAAAGTGGAACCTGTAACCTTGAAATACAATGTTGAGAACCCATTTGTCTTTGGTGATCATTTGCCAATTGTGGTAGAAGAGTGCCAGTTTTCCTCCCAAGGGGGCTGCCAAGAAAAATTTGTTTGGCAGCTGTAGTGGGAAGTCATTGGAGCTGTTTTTTTATATGGTTGGGGCCTGTCTTCCCCTTCTTTCTGGCCTGATGCAACCCATTGTCGAGGCCTGTAAGTACCTTGTGTTTGACCTCTACCTCTTGGACGTCTGTATCTTCCCCTTTGTGGTCTGTCTGTAATTGGAAAGGACCAATTCTTAGTTGGCCAGTTTCTGCTAAATCTAGGAGGCTGAACCTGTAAGAAATCCTTCACCGTTTGCATAGATTTTGCCTTATCCTCCATTTTCTTTAGTACCTCTTCTGCCTTAATTCCAAATAACACATCGTGATGCAAAGGTGCATCCAATAATTTTGCTTTAACATGATCTGGTAATGTATATTCTTTTAACCAAGCATATCTTCTAATGATAGAAGCTGTAACTGCTGCTCTGCAGGAGGCCTCTACAGAATCAAAACCACATTGCAAAGTATGCTTTCCCACGTGTTCAGCTGCATGCAATAAATCCTGCATTTCTTTAAAATTAGGAGGATCTGATTCTGGATGCATTTTTTGTTTTAACTGAGACAGTAAAAATTGCTGATATTTTAACATGTGAAACTGGTAATTTAAGGCTCTCATTGCTAAAGTTGCAGACGTATATACTTTCTTTCCCCATCTGTCTAATGCTCTGGAATCTCTGTCAGAGGGAACTGGATTCTTGGCTGATGAGGCCTTAACTCCTTTGGCTCCCTGAGAAACAGTTTCAGGGTCAGCTACAGGGCTTTTATACAGAAATTTATGAGAGTCAGGGACTCTGTAGTATCTGTCAGGTTTAACAGGGGCTGGAGGTAAGGAATCAGGAATTAAGCTGGATTCAGTATAAACATCATCTACAATATCTAACACTGGCGGAATAGCAAGGGGTCTGTGTTGAGGTAATAAAAGGAAGTCTCTGAGCCTTTTCTTGGATTCTGAATAATCCTGGCCTTCCCAGTGGAAATGATCCCTCATGGTATGTAGGGTTTCCCCAAAGGAGTAGTCCTCAGGCAGTGAGGCTGATGGAATAGATTCCTCAGCATCAGAATCCTCATAAGGGGGTAAAGAGTATCCTAGGTCTGAGGATGAATCAGAAGAGATGGACACCTGGTCGGATGAGTCATAGTCTGCATCCTGTCTAGGCCTTTTATCAGGAGGGTGATGGGACCCCCTGATCAGAGTGATTAGGTCTTCGGCCATTTTGAGCATTTGTTTCTTAGGCATGGAGGCCTGTCCTGGAGAATGCTGTATTTGTTTCTTTGACTTTAAAGGAGGCTTAGACTTAGCTGAGGGTTTAATGCTTAACTGAGTAGGACTGAAGACACCCTCTTCTGTAGCTGTGGGTTGCTCAGCTACTCCAGATCCCTCTGAAAGGTTAGTCTCGGTAGGCTGAAGAACTTGTGCGTCTGAAGGCCCAGCCATCTCCACGTGGGAGTCAGAGGTGGCTTGTGGTTCTACAGAAGCAGTCGTCAGGGACTGCGAAGGCGCCTCGCTGAAAACCGGAGAACCGGCGACTGGCCTAGAAGAGGCTTCGTCGTCAGTTTTGGGCCTCGGATGCCTATCCTTGTCTTTGCGCTTTTTGTGTATTCTGGTCGTCGGAAGTTCTGACGGCATGGTATAATTGACATTTTTCTACCAAAATAATGTTGGGCAAAATCAAACCGACGTTTAATAGCGCGCTTGTTAAACCTAGCACAAAACCGACAACCAGTGACGTCGTGGTCAGGGCCTAGGCATGGGATACAATAGGAATGGAAATCCTTATGAGGTATTTGCTTCCCACAAGAAATACAGTTATTAACTTTTACTGACATCGGTTTGAGGCAAGAAAAAGTTTCCCCAACGGGGTACTTTGCTTTGTAGAAGACTTCGGTTCTGGATTCGGAATGAAAATCTCAAGAGACGGCCGACCGGCACTTGCGAACTGCTTTTGCTTCGGGCACCGCGCGGCAAGAAAGACTGAAGAAAATGGTGTTGGCTGCATCTTATATACCCCTGTCGCACTGACGTCAGGGAGAAGGCGACAGCAACCGACGCCGGACCAAGACTTTGGAACTCAGGCCGACTGGGGAACCGCCTGACGGCAGGATAACCCAAGTGTAATGACTGCAGCAGTGTAACACGATGAACATCTGGGTTTCTAATAATAATGAAGTTGCTGTGTGTTTGAGACTGATGTCAAGAAACTCAACTGAAGTGCAAAGCCTTAGAAGTGAATCTTGACATGCATGTCAAGAACAGAAAACCAGTTTGTTATGATTGGACAGACCCAATCATAATTATTTGTAGTACATAGAGATTCTTACAACAGCTTCACTTCTGCCTGTTGTCCATGCCTCTCAACTGTTCCTGAGTTTCTCTCTATTTTTTCCTCTATCCCTCAAAATTTTTTGTGGTAAATCATCGAAGATTACGTTCAGCCATTAATGCCAGGATTTCAAACGTCTTATTTTTCAGATAATGCATACTGATTCAAAACCTGTTGTTCTATTAACTTTTTAAGTGAATAAGAGCAATATTTAAAAACTGTTTCTGATTTTGATCTTTTACCCTCCCATTATTTTTGGATTCGTCCAGAATTCTTAAGCAAAATAACTATTCTCTGATCATAACATTTAGGAGTTTGCAAAATGGATGCCTGGAATGACTTCCCAAGCTTTGCTTTCAAGGTGAATTTCTTGGCATCCTTGTCTCAAACACACAAGTCAGCTATGATTGGAGACCTACAATCCTCTATGACATCAGAAGGTGCAACAGACTTGACCAAACAAACCACTGGAAGAATGAGTGCCCAAACAAACCACTGGAAGAATGAGTGCCTCGAGAAAAAAACTTGATTACAATAGAAAACAGAAGCACCAGGAGCCACGAGCCACAAGAACAGACTTTATTCAATCCAAAAGCACAATAATCCACCGAAAATGCTGAACTAATTCTCTGTGTTTTTCGTTAACAATGTAACTTCATCAGCACACTGAGTTCACAGACTCCCTTCATATAGCAGCACTAACTCCCTACAATAACTATGTAAGAACACCACGCTGTTTCCTTTCCACCGTCCCCGGGGAATAAAGTCTGTTCCTGTGGCTCGTGGCTCCTGGTGCTTCTGTTTTCTATTGCATAACAGACTTGTTATATTCCTGCGTGCTCCATTGTACCATATGCTTATTATACATGATATACATTTAGTTAGTATTTACTTTTTTTACATCAGATAAGAATATTAGCATGTGTGCAATTACACCCCTGACTTCAACATTCACATGTCAGTAGAGTAATCAAGTACACTAATCTCCATCATTGAAAGAAAATGTAAAAGATAACCAAGTACAATAACTATGATTACTAAAATAAAATTCTATTTTCATCTACTAATTCTCTAGGAATTATACCTGTTAAGTGCAATAACTGGTTATAACTGTAATTCTATTATAAAGTAGAGTCTATTTATTTATTTTTATTTAACATTTGTTAACCGGGAAAGTCCGACTGGACACAATTTTCAGAGGAGGCCTGGGGAGAAAAGCTCCACATAAAAGTAAGCTAATACAACACAGATACAATTAGAATATAACAAACACAGTAAAAACACAGTTAAATATACAATATGGGGCACATGGCGTCATTAAACACAGTACTAGATATTGTTTGTGTTTCTATGTACAATTAGTAAGACTGACTCTAATATAGTATCAGCACTAGGAACATGCAGGATTAGGATTCTAAGCACAACACAGTTAATAAAGGAAGCAGGCAATTTTACAAGTACTATGTAAATACAAATAACGGAAAAAAAAAGGTATATAAGTTATGGTGAAAGAGTGCTCTAGTCTAAAATGTCAAATTTAATGAAATTATGTGTTTTGCCAGAAAGTCCAAATTCTAGAAGTTTACTGTAGTTTTTGAGAAAATGGAAAACAGTGACACAGATGACTACCTGCATTTGTCTTAAGAAGGCTGCTATACTTTGTTAAATGTAATGTTTTGCGAACAGTATTTATAAAAAATCAAATGAACTGCGGTGGTGGTGCTGCGGTAGCGTTGTCGCCTCACATTTAGATGTTGCCCGTTCGATTCTCAGTTAGAGCGTCTTCTGTGTGTCGACATGCGTGAATGGGCATTCCTTCGTTGAAGGTTGTGTGTTAGGCCCGGCAAGCCAGCACGTAAAAACCTACTGCCAATCATTAGCAGACCGGAGTTCCGCTGTGGCGACCCCTAACCGGGAAAAGCCAAAAGACACAATCATTTAAAAAAATCAAATAGCAATTTGTTTTCTGGTGGCTTACAAATAGTACTACTATTTCCAGGAAGAAACACTGCATGCTAAACATGTACAAGAAAAACTACAAAGCACCCACATGGACATATGTTGTATAGATACGTGTGTGTGTGTGTGTGTGTGTGTGTGTGTGTGTGTGTGTGTGTATACACACACCCATACCATACATACTTCCATACTATTTTAAGAATCATACTTTTACTACTTTCTATAGCTCAATATACAACTACAAAGCAAACATGGTGAAAAAAGCCAGCTCAATGGCCTAGAGGGATGTAGCCCTAAGTATAACCCAGGTGATCCAAGTTCAATTAGTGGCTCAGGCATCTGACAGGCTGATGGAGGGATGGGCATGCTCATTCTGGGGACTGGGTGTGGGCTGGATGGATCCCTCAAAACCAGGTGGAGGGCGGGCAGGTCTAGGAAGATTTGTCATGCTGTAAAAGAGACGGTAGGCCAGGAGGCATAACCACCCCAGGGTACAGGGCAGGCACATCCTCACAGATGACACCTTATGACTCGTCCTGCTTATGTGGATGACAATCTCCCAAGGGACAGGGGGAAGGGCTTATTAAAAAGAATATTTCCACCAGCATGCATGATGCTACTGGCTGCCTACTCCACTTCATACCTTCTCCCAGGTCTCAGAGAGGGATAATACTGAATCCAAGGAGCCATGTTAAGCCTAGCCAAGTTCTCCAAAATAAAAAATGCTATAATGGTTCACCAAATGTTTTGTGAAGGGTGTATATTCTTAGGTAGACAAACAATAACAAGCTTCCTCTCTCTGATAGAGACATGGATAGCAGACCATGGGTATATCTGCTGTTCTCCAGCCACTGGTCCAAGTTCTGCATGAATAAATGCAGGTATGAACTCTGCGTCACGTGGTTGGGAAGACAGTTTCAGAGAAGGGGAAACTTCTGAGAGACATACCTGTCCCTCCAGTATGTCCTATTCATGCTGTTGGTGAGGTTTAGATCCATAGATCAGGTGTTTCTGATGCTAGCTGTTTTCCGAATATGCAACGTTCCATTAGGGCTGGATCCTAAGGAAGCTTTGTAGGTGAGGCATAGGTCACCTTTCAGCAGCCTGTAGGAAACAAATAGGGGACAATGATCTGAGGCAGTCTGCAGATTACTTGTTTTCTGCCCCTTGTAGTCTTTTAGTGAGAAATCTCTGTGAATGCGCCAGTTGTTGCATATACCTGGTGAGATACATAACGAAGGGGCACTATACTCAATGACATGTCTTATGAGGGCAGACTACAACACAACAATAATTTGTTTAGATCTAGATGTCATACCTGTACTTATAAGTTTAGCAACGAGTATTGCTTTCCTAACCGTTGTAGAAATATGCTAGTCAAATGCCAAACCTCTGTCTACATGTGTTTCCAAGTCCCTGACTACAGGGTCTACTCTGTCATACTGGGCTTAGATCATGCAGCCCCTATTAAAGAGAGTTATATACTTACCATAACTTAGCATCTGTGTTATACTATGTTCACTACTCATCACTTCTGGATCGTAGGATCCAACATCGGATCCAAGCCAGCAACTTAATAGACAGATCCTAGGCTTGAACTCCTTCCATTCCCATAATCCCTTGCTGCCTTCTAACCCCTCAGATTGAGTTTTCCCCAGAGCTAGAAGGCAGCCAGAGTGGACCTGAACCACCAGATAGGACATTACTTCCTCTATATCCAACAGGATGGGGGAAGGGGGAGGGATAGTGATGAAGAGTGACATAGGATAGCACAGATGCTAAGTTATGATAACTACATAACTTTTTACCTGATGTCATCCATGTCACTATTCCTCACTTCTGGGTCAGAGTCCCCAGCTACCATACAATCCTGGGTGTCCTCATGGAAGAACATGCTGAAGAACTGTGGAGCCAAAGGAAGTTCTGTTCCTGAAAACTATGTCAAGTTTGTAATGAGTAATAAAGGTGTGAGGAGTAGACCAGGTGGCTGCAGTGCAAATCTCATCTACGGAATGTCGGGCTAACTAGGCAGCTGACATAACCACAGATGTAGTGGAATGAGATCTGACAAGTCCTGGTAAAGGCAATCCCTTAGAAGAATAAACTGCTGAAATACATTGGTATATCTAATGAGATATTGTAATCTTGGATCCTGCCCGACCCAGTTTGTTAACAGAGATGGCCACAAACAGTTGGTCAGATTTGCGAAAGCTTTGTCCTCTTTAAACAGAATCATAACGGTCTATGTACATTAAGCGTGTGCAGCACATACTCTACTTTACTGGAATGGATGGGAAAAAAACTGGCAACTGAATGGTTTGATTCAAATTTGCTTCAGTGGCTGCCTTGGGCATGAAAGAGGGATTAGTCCTGTCAGCCACTCTCTCTCTATGAAAAATCATGTGTGGAGGCTTGACTAAGAGAGCCTGCAACTCAGAAACTCATCTTGCTGATGTTATAGCCACCAAAAAGGCAGTCTTCCAAGACAAAAACTTAATACTGCAAGTTGCAGCAGGCTCAAAAGGACTCTGCATAAGAGATTGCAGCAGAAAAGGAAAGGTCCCAAGGAAGAGAGGGATCTTTGATAGGAGGCCATAGCAAGAAGACACCATTCAAAAAGGCCTTACAAAGGTGAGAAGAAAAAGTAGGTTCTTTGCAAATATAAAAATTAGAGATGAATGCTAGCTGCAGCTTAATAGTGAAGAAGCCAATTCCATCCTAAAAGAGAGAAGACAATAATAATAATATGTTTGTAATGGGAGCCGAAAAGGGATTCACATTCTGCTGATTGGCCCAGATATAAAATCTTTTCCATTTACTATGACAGACGTCTCGCAGGCCTTCTCAGAGGCCAGAATGATGTCTCTGACTGAAGAGATAAGCCTGGACTGGTTTAGGATTATGGGAAGTAGATGAACCACACAGTCAGACGAAGAGTCTAAAGGTTTGGGATCGGAAAATGAGAGGGGTGAGATATCATACAGGGAAGGGGATCTAGTACCCAAGGGTCTATGTTATACATTTGAACGCTTAAATGTTTGAATCACTAGTGATCGAACTTTTAAATGTTCAAATATATTAAAAGTTAATATTTAAAATTAAAAAAGTACAACTAAAGGATTTAAGTGGAGGGGGGGTGCAGGGGGGCTTGTCCTCTAGCCTACACCCTTTAGTTTGTTTTGTTTTTTTAAATATATTTGAACAACTTTAGTGATTCGAACATTTAAGCGTTCGCATATATAAAATAGACCCAGTACCTAAGGGGGGTACTTCAGATGAGACTTGAGGAGGTAGGACCACACCGGCAGAGTCCAGAAAGAGGCAATGAGGATCAAGGGAGCCTTGAGGCAACAAGCTTTCTGAAGCACTCTGGGAATGAGAGGTATAGGAGGGTAAGCGTAATGGAGACCTGGAGGTTAACTGTGAACTAGAGCTCCCTGGGGGACTCCCCAGATGTGGGGGATCAGGGCGAAGTACTTGCTGCATTTGGGATTGAGAGGGGAAGCAAACAGATCGCAACTTGGTTGACCCCAGTGAAGGAAGACCTCTCTCACCATTAATGGATTCAGGGAACACTCATGAGGACTCAAGATAGCCCTGCTGAGCTTGTCTGCTAGCATGTTGATCTCCCTGGGAATGTGCACTGTAAGTAGAAAGCGCCCTGAGGACATCGCCCATTCCCACACTCTCATGGCATCATGACAAAGCAGATAAGAATGTGTGCCCCCTTGTTTGTTGATGTACCACACAACCACCATGTTGTCCATGTGCACTGTAATGGTACCCAGAGGAAGGCAGTCCTGAAAGTCTTGCAATGTGAGAAGAACTGCCCTCATCTCTAGTACCTTTACGTGCAGTTTGATCTCTGCAGGGGACCACATATCTTGGACCGTCTTTCCCTGGAAATGCCTCCCCACCCCAGCTGGGAAGTGACCATGGTCATCGTGGTACCAGGAGGAGGAGAAGAAAAGGGTCTGTCCGCGAGGATATTGGGAGACTGAATCCACCAAAGAAGATGAAGCCTGTACACCAGAGTTAGGCAGATGGAAGCTGTCACTGGGTGAGACAGAGAAGAACAATGGACTGTTAGAGTCCACCGTAGCTACCTCATATAAAACCAGGCTAACTGCACCAGATTGATTGCTGCCACCATAGACCCCAAGGCCCTGAGAATGAAATGGACCTGAGGACAAGACAGGTATAGGACACACTGAGCATGGGATCGGATTAGTTGTACATGCCTAGGAGGTAACACTGCAATCTCTGACACAGTGTCTAGCTGGATGCCAATACACTCTAAGGTCTGGGTCAGAATCAAATATAACTTGTGTAGATTCATGGTAATTCCTAGCTGATCAAATAGGCGAAGAAGGTACTGAGTGTCTGCGACGAGTCAATGCTTCATGGGAGGTGTGAGGAGCCAATCGTCAAGGTAAGGAAACACCTGGAATCCCTGCAGTCTCAGGTGAGCTGCCACCGCTGCCATGCACTTGGTGAACACCTGGGGGCTGTGGTAAGACCAAAGGGTGGGGTTCTGAACTGGTAATGATTGGCCTCCCCACAAAAGTGGAGACGTCTCCAGTAGCACCTATTTTTATATGATAATATGCATCCTGGAGATCCACAGAGCACATCCACTTGTCCTTGTGCAGAAGGGGATCAATGGACTGTACAGTGACCATCCGGAACTTTGACTTCTTGACAGAGAGATTTAACTTGCTTAAGTCCAGGATTGGACTTAGGCCCCCCATTTTCTTTGGCACCAAAAAGAAGCAAGAGTAAGGTCCGGATCCTCATTGTCCTGGTGGGACCTCTTGGATGTCTCTCTTCTGAAGAAGCTTGAGCACTTCTTGCTGAGCTAAATCCCTCCAATGTGGTGATACAATGGGTAGAGGTCTCCTGACTAGGGGGGAGGGATGAGAAGAGGGAATAAAATAGCCCCTGGAAATGATGCTTAGCACCCACCAATCTCTTGTGATATTTGCCCAGACTAAAGGGTGCAGAGACAAAAGACCCCCCCAACTGCTTCCAGGGCAGGACAGTCGGGCAACGCATCAAGGGCGCTGGAAGGGCTTCTCAGAGAAGGGTTCCCTGGAGCCCTGATTTTGCAGAACCCCTCTGCCTCTACTGCACTGTCTACCATTGAACACTCTCAATCCAACCTCTACAACAGGGTTCATCTTGAGCCTCTTGAAAAAAAGACTGCACCTTTCGGAACCACAATTTCTTAAGCCCTCATTATGTTTTAGAAAAGGACCGCTGAGGGGCAGAAAATTTGATTCCCACAGCCAACGATGTCTTTCCGTCCTGCTCACTGCGGGTCAGTGTGTCTTTGACTGATGGACCAGAGAGAGTGGATCCATCAAAGAGGGATTGGTGAAGGGTGCTTTAAAGGATTCCACACACCTGTATAGGAGTAGCCAGGTAAAACGTTGAATACTGATGGCTATGCCGGTCGCTCAAGTGGTGTCTTCTGCATCACTGGAACTGGCGAGTTCCTTAACCAAATCTCTTTGGAGGCAGGTAAAGTGCGCCAAGTAACTAAACACCTGCAGACCAAATACAGCTGAGGAGAAAACCTGCTTTCTATATCTGCTGATCAACCAGGATTCTCGACTGGGGGGATGGAGAGATGTACTCTGCTCCACCAACTCCTTTTAGTGGTAGCCGCTATCACGATAGTATCAATTGGCACCCCTTTCGACCAAAACTGCCTATCCATTGGCGGACTTAAAAATACTCTGCTTGTTTGGGCACTGGCTCCAGAGTATTGGGCTCCTTCCATGCCCTGCTGGCGATAAGATCTATCAGTTCATCAGTGCACAGGGGAGGGAACCCGGGTGTTTGATAGTCCCATCCAGAGCACCTTCAGGAACACTGACTTCATGGAGGATGTGGGCTGGGAGGACCATCCACCCTTCAATTTGAGGATCTCTAGAATGTCTCCGAAAGACTCTTCAGGCGGAGATCAGGGAGAACGCATCACCTTCATCGAGGTCCATATCTTCGGTGAGAGATGTCATCAGAGTCTCTAGGTGCCTCCTCTTACACTTCCTCTTCCGGGGCACAGGGGAGGACTCAGAAGGTTGGAGAACCCCAAGTGGGGTAACTCCCCTTGAAGGCTGGCTCGGGAGGACTGACCGGGAGCAGGATGAGAAGGCTCAGCTCTCAATGATGAGGGGGGCTGGGAAGGGCACTGGAGAGAAGTGGAGGCAGCTCTATCAGTGGAGAAGGTCTTCTCTACTATCTGGAAGGCCAAAGGGCTGGGCAATGCCCCCTCCCCATCCCAGATGGGCAAGCCCAACTGAGAAGAGAGAGCACAGCATGCCACAGCCTCAAGAGCCCCTGATAATACCCACCCCGAACTGTCGAGAGCTGAAGCACCGAGGGGCAGGGACTGGTCCAAACAAAATGGACTAGAACCCTCTACCAAGCACTCCAGAGTGTCTGCTTGGGTCCAAGACCCAGTCTGCTCCATGGGAAGAAGAGCAGACCCAGTCAGGGACTCGGGACAAGGTAGAGACAAACTGGCATCTAGGAGTCCCCATCTTCTCCTCAATGCACACCAAGACCTGGAAGTCTGAAACCATCTAGGCCGGACAAGGAATTTGAAGCGTAGGGGCAGGGGACGCAAGAAGCCCCAACTCAATTTGAGCGTTGAGGAAAGACTTCCTCATCCTGTCCATGTCGGATGGGAGCAAGCTCCTGGAGGACCAACAGCCTGATGACCTAGCTGGGGATGTGTGTCTAGACCCCAAGGACCTCCAGTACTTCTCACAAGAATGGCTTCTGCATCCAGGAGCTGTAAGACGCCGTTCCAGGCCAGAACCAGATGGAGAGTCCACAATCAAGATGGGATCTGACACGGGTCCCAAATCCATCCACTTCGGATCCAAGGGCAACTGATGATCTGTGCCTTTAGAACTCGAACAGCTCAAATATGGAGGTCATCAGATCTGTGGCAGGTCTAGTCTCGGCCGGATCTGAAAGCCTCAATTCAGAGGCCTTGGATTCAAGAGTAGACTCCCAGGACCTTAGATTCAAAGGTCTTGAACCAGAGGTTTTGGATCCAGGAGTAGACTGCCAGGATCTCGGATCTGACAACAAAGAGGCTGGAGCTGGATCCAAGGAGCGAAGATTTGACAGCCTAGGCTTCTTAGAGGAAGAGAACCTAGACACAAAGGGCATCTTTCTCTTCTGGTCAGAGGGACCAATGGACCCCCCTGAGCCAATCCTTTCAAAAGTAACTCATTGTGGTGTTTGACCAAGGCCCTGGAGTTGAATGCGGCACAAATGCCACATTCAACTTCCGGGTGGTTTGCGCCCAAACAATAGAGGCACTCCTCATGTGAGTCGGAAATTGGCATCTTCTGACCACACAAGGAGCACCTCTTAAACCCTTCTGTTTTGTCAGACATGCCAAGCACCAAAGCCACAACACAACTAAACTATAAAAAAGGGCCAAACCACAGTAAATAAAATAAAAAATAAAAAAAAAAAAAAAAAACAGCAATGACAATCAACACAATTAAATAATTCAAAAGTAAGTACAAGACATGAGTCTAAGCCTAAGACTTCAAGAACGGAGGAAAAATGGCGCCAAAAGGGCTGCCAATAAGAGAATAGTTAGAAAGACAGGGGAGGCTAAGAGAGTACAAAACTATAACTATAAACTATAAGCTATAAGCTCTGAGGAAACAATAAGTAAGTTTAAAACTAGACCAAAAATAAGCATTTATCCCACTGAAGAACATGAGCCAGAGGAATCATGTCTGTAGCTGTGAAGCGGCAAGTTAAGATCTGAGGTGTTAGATGGCAGCAAGGGATTATGGGAGTGGGAGAAGCTCGAACCAAGGATCTATCTGAGATGTTGCGCCTCGGATCCGATGTCTGATCCTACGAACCAGAAGTGAGGAATAGTGACATGGATAACATCAGATCACTAAATACATTAGGAAATTTAAAAGTGAACCAACTTTGATGATCTACTGACATTAATAAGCTCTACAACAAGAAAAGCAACAACTGGTCATGTTGTAATCAGTGTTCTACCCTGGTAATCAAAATGTACATAAATAAATGCAAAAAAAAAAAAAAAAGTGCTATAATACATTTAAACCAACCCACAATTAAAATTCTGTCAAAAGGATTGGCAAACAAAAGGCTTTCATTAGGAAGACCAAGGCTTAACAAGGACTAAAAGTAGCACCTGAAGTCAAGGGTAATGATAAATCCTTCCTTAATTATATCAGCAAATTAAGAAAACACCCAGCTGTGTGCTGAACTTAACCAAAATGGAATCACCCACTCAGACCCAAATAAGAAGATAAAAGAAAAAGAGGTTATGGAGTACCTGCAAAGTGAAGGATTCAGTGTAGAAAATCGAATGCAGAAAGCACCATAACTGGACAGAGCAATGGATATCCAAATTAAGGTGAAACCAGTAGAACAGAAAACAACAGGTCAGGTGCCATATCAAGATATTTTGGAGCCTTCCACAGGAAACCAGTATAAACGTTAACTTGAAGCTAGACAGCAAGGAAAGGAACAGGAAACTGTGGCAACTCTGATGCAGTCAATGTTAAGGAGTGATAGGCCAGTGAGTTCCCATATGACAGAGTAACGGATGGCACAGGATGAAATTGAAGAGAAGTTGCCAAAGGAAGATGCTTTAGAACTTTCAATAGAATGCCCGCAGGAAATGGAAAACAAGGGATGTGCCCTCAGTTTGGAAGAAAATGAGCTAAGAGAAGGGCTGCTTGACTTAATAGACATAGACAGATATATTAAGATCAATGAAACAAATAGACTGCAGGTCAATAAAACTCAAAAAGTCAGAAGTCTGATAAAACAAATGAATGCAGTAATTAGGATTGTCCATAGAGATCCATGTGATATAATAGAAGTAAACAGGATATATTACTGTGCTGCTAAATTAATAACTTATAAAGTTGTACCACAAGAACATGGGGTAGCGAGGGAAAGGAAGGGGAGAAATCGAATACCATCATGGAAATATCGAACAGAGAAAACTATAAAGCAATTAAGGCAAGAATTGTCACTGTTAGAAGACTACAGAAGCGAGAATAGATCAACAAAAAATACTAAGACAGACAGATGTGATAAAAGTAATGATCAGTATATGTACAGACTAGGATGCACTATCGCAAATAAACTAAAAAGTTCAGTACAGGTGGAAAAACTTAGAAGATACACAGATAAATATAAAGGAAAAGTACAAAATAAGCAATTTATTGACTCAAAAAAGTTTTATAGAGGATTGGGAAACAAGGTAAAAGGAATTGAAAAACTGCCCAAAAAAAAAAAAAAAAAAAAAAGAGGAAATAGATACATTTTGGAGATCTATGAAAATCCTGTGGAACATAACAAAGATGCTAAATGGATAGGAACATAAAAGAAAGAATAGGAAGTTTAAAGGTGCAGGATACGAAATGGGATAAAATAACAGCCAGAAAGATTGAAACAAAGTTAAGAAAAGCCTCTAAGTGGAAAACCTCAGGCCCAGATTCAGTGTCTAACTTTTGGTTAAAAAGTATTAACATCTCTGCATGAAGATTTAGCCATGAGTAAGAACTGTTTATATGGGCACCTCGAACAGACACGAGACTGGCTAACAACAGACAAAACAATGCTCCTACTTAAGAGTGAACCTGCAAGCTACCCTAAAAATTACAGATCAATAACTTGTCTTCTGGCGATGTTTAAACTATACATGGGAATTGATGCTGACAGAGTTTATAGTCATTTAGAAAAAAACTCAATTATGGCAGTAGAACAAATGGGCAATAAAAGAAAGTCATATGGAACAAAGCATTATTTGTTGTTAAATTCATACTGGAGAACTGTAAAAAGGGGAAGAATTTAAGTATGGCATGGACTTATTATAAAAAAGCATTTGATAGTATCCCACATTCATGGATAAAAGAGTGCTTAAAAATGTGTAAGATACACCTTACACTGATCGACTACATTACAGTGACCATGAAACAGTGGCAGACCATTTTGCAATTAAGCTATGATAAAGGACAGATTATTATCGCAGGGATAAAACTTCAAAGGGGGATATTCCAGGGTGACTCTGTGTCACCATTGCTACTCTGCCTTGTCATTAACCCATTAAGCTATTTACTTAACAGCTTAGGCCATGGCTACAGTTTGGCTCCTAGAAACAAGTGTAAAGACTTCTCATCTTCTCTTTGTCGATGATTTAAAATGGTATAGCTCATCAGATGAGGAACTGATAGCACAGCTCCAGGTTGTCAAAACTTTTTTAGATGATATAAGAATGTCATTTGGTCTTGATAAGTGTGTAAAAGCAACCTTTAAAGCAGGAAAACTGCAGCACTAGGAAAACCTCAGTTGGAGACAAGAATGTGATATAAAAGAACTTGAGCAAGAGGGAGTGTATAAATATTTGGGAATTGATGAAGGATCAACGATAAAACATGAACAAATGTGAATAAACTTTAGAAGACTTAAATTTATTCTGAAAACAGCATTGAAAACTAGGAACAAAATCCAAGCTATAAACCAACTTGCTGTCCTAACTTACAGTTTTTGAGTTATTGACTGGCCCCAAAACAAGTTGGATAGATTAGATAGGAAAACAAGAAGGATGCTTCATGCTCACCAAATGATTTATAAAAATCAGTGCATACCAAGATTATATATTCCCCGTTCTGAAGGAGGTTTGGGCCTCCTTGAAATTGATTACATGTACAGATCTACAGTCGTGAGACATAACACCTATCTGCTGACTTCACAAGACCCAAATGTAGTGAAAGCTTTGAAACATGAGTAGAATAAATCTAAGATGACTTCCCTGCTTAGGCTAGCAGAAGCGTATCGGTGTCAAGCAGGAATGGAAATCAAACCAGAAGTAGAGAAAAATCAGGCAGCAACTTAATGTGCCAAAAAAACAAAAGAAAAAATATAAGGTGAAGGACCAGATGAGAAGGAAAGAAATATGGAAAAAGCATAAATATTGTTGCAAGTATAGAAAACTTCTGGAAGAACCTCGTGTTGATCAGAAACAAATGCAGGAATGGCTAAGAAGAGGAAAATTCAAACCAAGAGATGAAAGGTTAATATTGGCAGCCCAAAACAGTGGGCTGCATACACATTGGTTTACAAAGTCCATTGAACATGTGGGAGAAACAGACAAATGTAATAACAATAATTGTCTTTCGGCTTTTCCCATTCAGGGGTCGCCACAGCGGAACTCCGTCCGCTAATGATTGGCAGTAGATTTTTACGGTACCAAGTTGCCAGCAGTAAAAACTAATTGGAAACAGTCACACACCTTGTTGCTGGTTGTGACATACTAATGGCAGAAGGACTGTATACTGAAAGGCATAACAATGTGGTAAGACTGTTGCAATGGGATTGTGCAAACATTATGGAACTGAAGAGGCTGAAAAACACTGGAAAGATGAGCCACAAAGCATCATAGAAAATTATGAAGTTTATATCACATGGGATCACCCATTACCAACAGTTCAAAAGACAGATGCTAGAAAACCAGATATAGTGGTCCAAGAAAAGAAGACAAAAGTAGCACTAATCACTGAAATCGCTACACCCACTGACTACAGTGACTTGGGTACAGACAGAGACAAAGTCATAAAATATCAGGATCTGCAGGTAGAAATGAGAGCAATGTAGAAGAAAGCTACCCAGACAGTTCCAAAAGTAGAAAGAGCAACGGGTTTTATAAAAAAAAAAGAATCGACAATTGTATTTAGATATGTTACCAATCCACGTAACCCAGTACGAACTGCAGGAGTCATTATTGGGCACATTGTGGGTGCTGCGAAGAGCACTTCTGGCTGACATCAAAAGACTGAAACAATACTAATTTCATGAACTTTAATTGTACTTTGACTTAGGAATGGGGTCCATTCCCACCACAGTATTAGAAACCCAAAAGATTTGGAAAAATTAAAAAGACTGAACCCAAAGGACTTACACTTATAGAAGAGATCAGTGCAAACTTTACCACAGAAAGAATCATAGAAATTCCACAAATTCCTGACACCCCTATATTGTAAAGGAGCATGTCCTAGATGTGTTCACAAAAGCAAAAAATACCACTTCATTGAGCCCAGACAACTTACCAGGATGCTTAATAAACAGTACCAAACATGACTTTGTGGAACCATTCCTGAATTGGTTAACCTAAACTTAACCACTGGGTATGTCTCTGAAGTATGCAGAAAGTACAGTTGTGTAAGTAAATTTACCATAGCAAAAGAAGTTTGACTAGATCACTGCTGCAGTAGCCTAAACTCTATGGGAATATCCTGGAAAGGATCAGACCAGAAGGCCAGCTTCCAAAGCTTTAGGACACTTTCTATTTGCCAAAACTTCAGAGCTTTCTTGCCCCATGAGGAGAGGACTAGAGCACTACTCACAGGTCCAGAAAAAAAAAATCCCACACACTGGCAAAAAACTGAAGGATGGCGCAGCCACTGCAGTACTGGTCAATTCAAACATATATTTTATGATAATTTTACTTAAGACAGCTGTACTATGTTCATCATTAAATCACTGCTGCACTAGCCTAAGTTATATTGGACAAATACCAGAGCTTAATAAGTAACAGAGGAGGAAGATGGATCAGAGTCCGGGAGCCCTTGCAGAACAGTGTTAGCAAAGACTGCTCTAGACCTACAGAAGACATTGGAGGTTCACAGGCATGCACTAGGCTAATGACAGGTCCTGTTTATATCACGGGCAAAGTTTAAGTCCTTAGAATAGCTAATTCTGGTGCCTTTTGTTTTGTGGATATACAAGTGGTCCATCAGAATGACATCTGACAAATCTCTTGTAGGCCAGGCATATTTCCCCCCTTCACAACCTGTAGGAAACAGAATACAGGGATAGGGCTTCAAGGCAGTCTGCATAGGACATGCTATTTATGTCCTGTATTCTTTTAGTGAGGAACCTCTGAGGATGTGCATCTATTTTGTTGTGCTTGGTAAAGGCATATGCAGACTAAGTTACTGCCTCTAGTATATTTCTAGAGTTCACCCCTTTCTTAAAAGTCATAGAAATAGCCAGACCTCTGGCAGTGTGTGTCCTAACTCTGCCTGGAAGTGTTTTGTTATGGTGAGTGTAACAAACAGCAGCAGCATGGAGCAACCATTTAGAGACAGTCCGCTTAGACACTGGCTGTCCCTTTTTCTTACCTCCATAGGAGACAAAGAGTTTATTAGAAGTCCTGAAAGTGTTCTGTAAATGAAGTTTAAGAGCTGTCTGTGAATGTTCAGAATGTACAGAATTCTTTTGCCCTGAATTTTTGGTTCAGGAACCAAAACAGAGAAATGAACAGCCTGGCTAAGCATAATTTCTCAACCTTAGGGTAACTGGAGAAAAAAATCCTTCATTTATGCTTATCTTTGTGAAAAAGTTGACAAGAGGCGACCCGTCGTAAGAGCTTGTAACACATAAGTAAACATGTCTTCCAAGATATGAATTTCAAATCAGCCTCCACAGTAGGTTAAAAAGGAAACAATGTATGTTTTAGTAATATAAAATTAAGACCCCTGTCAAAATCTGTTTCATAAGAGGTAGGAAAGAAAATGGGGGTCTAGGGTCAGAAAAACAGACATAGTGAAGAGATGAATCTTAACAAAAGAATAAGAGATACCAAACTATCAACTTACACATATACTGAAGAATCACAAGAATATAAACATTAAAAGGATCCTGGTTCTTGGATTGGCACAGATTAGAAAATCTTTTCCACTTATCATTTATGATATTCTAACAGCAAGTTTTTTTCCTCCTTTAATACCTACTACATGTCCTCAAGAAAAAAGGTATCTAAAAGGTATCAGAATTCTATCATCCAGGCAGTCAACTGAAGAAGTTAAATCTTGGGGTATATCAAACT
The DNA here is from genome assembly GCF_019279795.1 of Protopterus annectens. NCBI lineage: Eukaryota > Metazoa > Chordata > Ceratodontiformes > Protopteridae > Protopterus > Protopterus annectens. The sequence continues at coordinate 1,350,105,420 of NC_056737.1, forward strand.
TCCCCATCCTATGTTAAGTTCATTTTGTGATGAAATGTTTGGTAATTGCCCTTGACCATTTTAAAAATAATTGAGAACCACTATTACCTAGGCCAAGTGTGTGTGGAGGGGGGAGCAACCACAATTTTTGAGAGTTCTTCTGAATATTACAAAGCACTATGCTTATTACAGTAATAGGTGAAATAGCATACATGAACTTTCCTGTCCATGGAAATGAAAAGGCACCTGTCTTCTAGGTCTATCTACAAGGAATACTAGAACAAAATTTCTGTAATTGTCTGTTTTGACTGGAGGCAAATAGATCTACTTGAGGAGTTCTCTACATATGGACCTCTTCTTCCTCTTTCAGCTTTTCCTGGTTAGGGGTCGCCACAGCGGATCACCTGTCTGCTCATGATTGGCAGTGGAGTTTTACAGTGTCGGGTTGCCAGCCCCGCACCCAACCTTCCATGGAAGGCACACACATGCACACACACACCTAGGGCCAATTTAGAGTATCCAATCTACCTACAGCATGTCTTTTGGGATGTGGGAGGAAACCGGAGCACCCAGAGGAAACCCACGCCACCACAGGGAGGAAATGCAGATGAGGATCGAACCAGAGAACCTCTTGCTGTGAGGCGAACCCCTGGGTGCAACTTCCATTCATGAGGATTTGTCTGGGTCCTGCTTAGCTTGTCTGCCACAATGTTTTGCTTTGACAGAATGCATACAAGTAGTCCAGAGGGTCAAACTAAACTGTGTTGCTAGACACCAGGCTACCATACCTAATCTAACAAAAGCAGAGGATCTGGTTTCCCCTGGTTTTAGAACCATATCTCTGTGGCATTGTCTATAATACCCAACAGAGGGCCTGGATTCCGAAGATGGTTCAGTCATTTGACAGCATTTATTAGAGCCAACATTTCCTGGACATTTCTGTGTTTTGACTATCGGTTATTCCCTAAACCCTGCATTTTCACTACCTGGAACACAATTCATCAAGCAAAGTCTAAATTATCTGTTAAGGATTGAATGGGGGCTGGCAGGGAAAAGGGAAACCAGGCTTGACAACTAATTTATCCAGTTTAAGTGCCTTTTTTACAAACCTCAGCACTGGTATCTGAAATGACAGAGGATGCTAGTAATGAGTGTACACTGATTTGACAAATCACTGAATCTCTCTCGTGTAACGTCTTGTCAGGGGAATCATGAAAACAGTTGTGGCCATGAAACCTAGAATTCTGCAATATTTCTGTCAGATACCAAATATCAGAAATTGCTGCAACTCTCCATGCTGTCTTGAGGAAGAAATGCCATCATAAGTATTTTATGTAGAAGACACCCTAGAAACACTATCTTGTGAGAAGGAATGACAGAAGATCTCTCCCAACTCACCTGAAATCTAGGTGGAGAAATAGGTTTACAGCCCAAGCCAGGGATTCTTGACAATTTGTGAAGGAATCTGCAAAAATCAGGCAATCATCTAAATTGTGAGGGGAGGGGGTTTAAATGCCCTGCAACCTGCAATAGGTTATTGCAAGAACTAGACTTTGCAAACACTCTTGGGGCTGCAGATAACCTAAAGGGCAAAATAGCAAACTGAAAATGCAAACTAGACACAGAGAAACCTTAAATTCATGTTGACAGGAGTGTGATGGTGAGCATCTTTTCAATATAAAGTTAAAGGAAAACTGGCAGGTAGAAAGAGGGGTAACTGACTGTACAGGAAATGTTTTGAAATTTGGAACCAATATGTGACGGTTTGCAGAAGAAAAGTTTTGGAACAGTCTCCATATTCCCTCTTTCTTTGACCCCTGAAAAATACTAAATAAAATAATTTCCCTGTTTGAGATGGAGAAAAGGTTTTATCTCCCTCTGAGATCACTTCTGATGCTAAGTTGGTTGGAATCCCTTAAAATGAGGAAGGGAGGCCCACTGCTAGCTGTAACCTTTGAGAATGATTTTAAAAACTCAATTGCCAAGGTCATCTGGTGGCACTGAGAATAGGACAGATTTATGGGATTGCTAGGGTGGGAGAGGGCATACAATCAAGTCTAATTTTTAGGTTGTCCTTGTTTGGTTTGGGAAGATCCTCCTTTCTTCTTTGAACCTCTGTTGCACTGTTTGTTCAACTTTTGTTTCCATGTTGGATATACTTGTTCTGCTTCCTAAAATGAAACCTGAAATGGAAGAAAGGTTTCTGCTATAATTTAGGAAAGAGCAGCTGAATAATCTGGGTAACCTCCTGAATTAATTTCCCCTTTCCAATAAACCTCTAAGGATGGCTACAGAGGAAGAACTAAACAACACTTCTTTATCCTGGGGAGCATTTAAAATTTCAGCTTTATCATCATCTGATAAACTTTGAGTCTACAACCATACACATCTTTACAAAACAGAGCCAGTAGCAGCAGCAATAGCTGACTGTCTAATGCATGGCACATACCACAGAGCACATGCATGTTTTACTATCTGAATAAGGAAGCACAGCAATTAACTTCATTAAATTATCATAAGAAGCAAACAAAAAATTGTCATGTGTGCCTAACAACGTACAATTCTGAAAGCCAAGGAGAAAGGATAAAACTGTTTACCATATTATCCAAAAATCTTTCCCAAAGACATGCTGTAGGTGGATTGGACACTCTAAATTGGCCCTAGGTGTGTGTGTGTGTGTGTGTGTGTGTGTGTGTGTGTGTGTGTGTGTGTGTGTGTGTGTGCCTTCTGTGGAAGGTTGGGCACCGGGCTGGCAACTCGACACAGTAAATCTCTACTGCCAATCATGAGCAGGCAGGTGATCCGCTGTGGCGACCCTTAACAGAGAAAAGCAAAAAAAAGAAGATTCAAAATCTTTCCCAGTCTATTAGAAGGGTTAAGGCTGGCACTAGTCAAAAGAAGTTTGGAAGAAGCTGTCACTGATAAAGAAATTACTAAAGTAACTTCCTTGGAATTAGAAACAAAAATGTGTAAGAAAAGCTTGGGTGCCAGACCATTCAGAGCTTTCCTGCCAACAAAAAGAGGAAGGCTGAGCCCTGAAAGGACAATGCTAGAAACAAAAATAAATAAGTAAATCTTCTTTTTCTTTCGGCTGTTCCCGTTAGGGGTCACCACAGCAGATCATCTGTTTCCATTTCTTCCTGTCCTCTGCATCTTTCTCTATCACACCAACCACCTGCATGTCTTCTCTCACCACATCCATAAACCTTAACTTAGGCCTTCCTCTTTTCCTCTTACCTGGCAGCTTCATCCTTAGCATCCTTTTCCCAATATACTGATCATCCCTCCTCAGCACATGTACAAACCAAAGTAATCTCGCCTCTCTGGCTTTATCTCCAAACCGTCCAACCTGGGCTGACCCTCTAACAGACTTATTCCTAATCCTGTCCACCCTCGTCACACCCAGTGCAAATCTTAACATCTTTAACTCTGCCACATCCAGCTCTGACTCCTGCCTTTTTGTCAATGCCACTGTCTCCAACCCATATAACATAGCTAGTCTCACTACCCTCTTGCAGACCTTCCCTTTCACTCTTACTGGCACTTGTCTGTCACAAATCACTCCTGACACTTTTCTCCACCCACTCCATTCTGCCTGTACTCTCTTCTTCACCTCTCTTCCACACTCGCCATTACTCTGAACTGTTGATCCCAAGTATTTAAACTCCTCCACCTTCGCCAACTCTACTACCTGCATCCTCACCATTCCTCTATCCTCCCTCTCATTCACGCACATATATTCTATCTTAGTCCTGCTGACCTTCATTCCTCTCCACTCTAGAGCATATCTCCACCTCTCCAGGGTCTCCTCAAACTTCTCCCTACTCTCACTACAGATCACAATGTTATCTGCAAACATCACAGTCCACGAGGACTCCTGTCTGATCTCGTCTGTCAACCTGTCCATCACCATTGCAAATAAGAAAGGGCTCAGAGCTGATCCTTGATGTAATCCCACCTCCACTTTAAACGCATCCATCACTCCCACCACAGACCTCACCGCTGTCACACTACCCTCGTACATATCCTGTACCACTCTTACATACTTCTCTGCCACTCTCGACTTCCTCATACAATACCACAACTCCTCTCTGGGCACCCTGTCATATGCTTTCTCTAAGTCCACAAAGACAGAATACAACTCCTTCTGACCTTCTCTGTACTTCTCCATCAACACTCTCAGAGCAAACATTGCATCTGTAGTACTCTTTCCTGGCATGAAACCATACTGCTGATCACTAATCATCACCTCCCTTCTTAACCTAGCTTCCACTACTCTTTCCCATAACTTCATGCTGTGACTTATCAGTTTTAGCTCTCTGTAGTTACTACAGCTCTCCACATCACCCTTATTCTTAAAAATTGGTACCAAAACAATTTCTCCACTCCTCAGGTATCCTCTCACTTTCCAAAATTTCATTAAATACTCTGGTTAAAAACTCCACTGCCATTTCTCCTAAACACCTCCATGCTTCCACAGGTATGTTATCTGGACCAACATCCTTTCCATTCCACCAACAAGTCTCCTTGACCTCCTCCTTCTGTCCAGATGTCACACCAAGCACCTTTCTAGCCGTTTCCCTTACTTGCTCTGCTGTAGTTACCCAGCTATTTGGTAACTCTTCCCTCCCACCCAGTGCCTGTCTTAACTCTTCCCTGAACTCCACCTCACAGTCACCCTTTTTCAGTTTCCACCATTTGGTCCTTGGTGCTGCCCTCACACTCCTCCTGTTCTTCTTGATCACCAACATCATCCTACAGACCACCATTCTATTTTGCCTAAAAATAAATTAATAAATAAATAAATAAATAAATAAATAAATAAATAAAAAACACCCTTAACATAAACAACACACACCAAAAAGGGGGGGGGGGGTGGATGAGAGCATGGATGCTGCAGCAGTGATCATTCAAACATCTACTGTTATGATACATTTACTTACATGACTGTGCTGTGTTCATTACATTGATCACTACTCTAGTAGCCTTAGCTATAGGGGAGATTATCCTAGCTTACTATATTTGGGAGGTGAAAGGAGAAGAGTCCAAGAGCCACTATAGAATGGTCCTAGCAAAGCCTGGTCTAGACCTAGAGAAGGACTCAAGCTATAGTACTGTGTAAAAGTATGTACAGAAGACCAAGTAGCAATTTCTAGAATACTTTTTAGAATGTAACTCTTTCTAAAAAGCCTTAGATGAAGCCAAGACCTTGGTAGAGTGGGTCTTGACTCTGCCTGAAATACTTTTGTTATGAAGCAGAAGGTAATAGCCTTAGACAGCCAGGTTGTCCCTTTTTCTTACCTTCACAAGAAATGAACAACTGATTCAAAGATTTGAAAGATGTAGTTCTATCAATATAGCAGCCGAATTGTCTGTGGACATTAAAGGGTATCCTTTCTCCCTCATTTTTGAGTTCAGAAAAGCAAATAGGGAGATGGATAGAATGGGTTAAGTAAACACGGATACCACTTTATGCAGTTCTCAAATAAATCCTGTCCCTGTCTAAAATGAGATAGAGTTGACTCACCATGAGCACTTGCAACTCAGACACCCTTCTTGACTAGTAGCACTAGTATGCTGCACAAAAATGAAATAGGACTGTAATCCCACAGAAATACAGAATGCCTTTAAGATACTATATAATTACAAAAAATTAAGCAGGCATAAATGGAAAGTCTATATTTACGAACAGAATGCTTACATACATTTGGCAATGTAGGTTATTATAAGCAGCACAATCTGTACTTGCAATTCTTAGATTCAAATGCCTACAATAAATATATTATAAGACATATATGAGGAGACATTCATAGAATAACAAACTCTGAACACATACACATGTTGTCTAATTTTATAATGACAGCATTCACTAGAATAGGTGGAGTTCTGCTAGTAAAGAAGGGTGGGTACCTTAAATATCTTAGGAGTCTCAACAATTAAACAATGTCCCCAATGCTCAAGTGTTTGTTATTGAAAAAAAAAACGAAGTAGCACTGGACATTCTAAAATTAATTTTAAGAAACAGATGAAGGTGTTCAAAGCAATAACCATAATCATTTAAAAATTAGTTACATCTCAGCCACAAATACAAATCAGGAGCTTAGTATGAAAGTGTGTATGTACTGTACTTAGCAGCTCGTAAAGTAACATCTCCACCATTGCAAAATTTTTGTGACACTGCAAACAATAAATTGTTGCATTTTTTTTTTTCCTTCAGGAGGCATATAAGCCTGTGCAACAGAGTCCTGATAAAAATATTATGCTACTTGTGCTATATTGGCAATAAAACTTTTACAGTTACACTGATCTGGGGAAAAGGGTTTCTCTGCTGGAGAGCAGATTAGAACTCTTCGCTCTCCACCTGAGTTTGCACCAAGTTTAAAATACAGCTAATTATATTTCTGAGTTATGTGCCCCTCCTTTTTCCATCCCTGTCTAAAGGAGGGAAAAAGTGTTTGTGACTCAAACACTGACTGCAGTAGTTTATCCAGTCCACTCCAAGGATTAACGTACAGATTTACGAGTGGAGAAAACTAGTCCAATCCATGACTATTCCATGTCCAGTTTTAAAAAGTATACAAAACACATAAAGCATCTGTGTATTTAACAAACAGTATGCTCACATCTGTGTTAATAATCTATGTTCAAGGACACCTGCTACATTTATGTGATGGGGACAGCGTTACTTCAAGAATAGTAAACATTCAGAACATGTATACCAACTAGAGCTTAAATTACATCTACAGTAATTAGCAGCTCTGGAATAATGGCAACAGTGTGCACTGTCAATCAAGCTGTCCTGCACCACTGTGGTTAACAGAGTTCACAGTAGGATGCCTGATTTAAGTGGCTAGTCAAAGTGGTGGGTCCAGTCAGCACAGGAAGCTGCTGCCTGAAGCCATGCTCAGGAGGTGGAGGGGAGCTTACGAAGGAAGAGGTCAATAAATAGTGTTTCTGCACTATCATGTGACACATGAAAGCAAGTGGACTTCAAAGTCCATTTCTATGCTTGGTCACATGGACTGGATGGTACTAGCGAACAGCTATTATGTACATTTTATCTCAGGTTAGTTTTCTTTGTCCCTCCACAAAGCTTCAAATGCTTTCAAAAAAAGTTTTAACAGCAACCTGAAAGCCTGTCTCATACAGAACAAAATCAACAATTTTGTAAATACTGCAGATAGCTTACAAGTCAGTGCAGCATTTCAGCACAGCTGTTTCTCCTAAGGATACACTTTCAAATCCTATCATCTACATCATTTCTAGCTGTTTACTTTAGTTACCAGAAGACAGCTGCTGAGTTACAGAAAAATGGAATTTTCCTTTGCAAGCAAGCAGTCATAAAAGCAGCTAGGAAAAAGGGGTTAACTATTGTGAAAGCAAAAAAAAAAAAAATAGTAAATAAATAAATGCATGTAACTTGATTCTCTACTGCCATTTATATTTGTCCTGGCTGAGAGTGAAATAGGTCCTTTTGGATCACTGCACAACCATAGTTACCAAACTGAATGAATAAATAAATGTGCTTTACAGACCTGTTAATAACACATACCCAAGGCACACACATTCTAGCCTTGGTCCCTTTTTACTCAGGAGAATGGCAGTAAATGATAATAAATACAATAAAATTTAAAAATCTACACTCATTCTGCATGCTGTTTTGCTTTAAAAGAAACAAAAAGTCCATCTGCAAAACTGACAAGACTAGTTCAGAAATGAGTTTAGTCCTATTTTTTTTTTTTGGGAGGGTAGTTCTCAATTTTTCTTCGTAGCAACCTCTGGAAGAGAATGTCTTCCCTTTGTTGAAACCAGTTATTTGGAAGGACTGCAAAACGTCCTTTTTTAACTGCACTGACTGCTCCCATATCTCTCCCTTCCATCAGGGTAGATAATGTAGTGATCTAGTCCTATAGGCTCTTCGAATCAGGATACACACAGACCTCAACACAGAGTGGATGTCCAGTCTTAAGGTCCATCCTGCAGGCACACCAGAAACATCTGGTATCTTAAAGATACATGGAGGGTAACTGGATAGAATAGGAAATACACAATGAGAACCACCAGTAAAAGAGAGAGAAATAATCGTGTGTTCCTGTTCAAAAAATAAACCTGTAATATGTACAATAACAAAAGATGAAGCACTCATCTCTGATGCTGCAGAACAATGAAAGAAAAGTATGAGTAACATTTCTTTACATCTGTCCTGGATTTTAGTAGTACTAGCATTAATGTTGAAAAAAAAGAATGCCAAGACAAATAAACTCAGTTGGCAGTCAATACTATACTTACTAATCCAAATGTTTAGGGATTAAAAAGTAATTCTAGGGATACTTAAAATTTCTTGCCATTTTTATTTACATTTCAGTGCATTTCTTTTCCTTGACTGTAATGATTTGCTAACTACTAGACTAGGATGCTGAGCGGCAGAGATTATATGTAAAACATCAGGCACATATTTTCTATACTACAGTGACACACAGAACAGAATAATGTGTTAGCACTGGAAACGGGCAACATTTATACCACTATTAGACTGCTTCATCTAGATCATAGAATGTTAACTACACTTCATTTACGTACACAAAACAAAATAATAAAGCAAGAGCTCTTGGCATGAAAAAACAGACTTATGAAACAATACTAGAAAAAAAAAAGAAATCCAAAAGGCTCAAGTGTCTGATTATTATCCTTTATCTTGCTGCATATAGGTAAATGGTATTTTGTCTCAGTATCATTAGCCACAAGAAAGGCCTCAAGTCTCTCACAACCTGGCTATGTCTCAAACAGTTAATAGTGCCATTAACCATAACAAAGCAGTGAGTATCTTCATGGAAATACTGAATACCACCCTTTAGCCTGCATAGTCCTGAGATATGCACTTTCGTAGTGGTTATTAGCAATGACTGCAGACTGCCTTTACACATTCGCTTAACAACTATGAATGACTTCATTCTATAGTTCTGCATTATCAGACAAATTAAATCACACAGCACATTACTTTTAAGCTGAATCATTTTCATGTCATGAAATAGCATATGAACATTTACCAGGAAGCAGCAAACTTAAGTATATTGTTTCATTTTCAGTTTAAGCAAAAGTATTGCAGTCCATGTTCCATGACTTATAACGACTTTATATGATACATGAGATTTTTATGAAGACTTGCTTTCACTTAATAGCTCAGTCCACACAATTAAGCTTCAAATTGGTTTGTCTAATCACTCCTTAACAGGAGACATTCTTGTCTCCTTTCAATTTACATCACAGTGACCATGAAACAGTGGCAAAACACTCTGCAGCTAAGCCATAATAAAGGACAAATTATTATTTCAAAGTTAAAAATTCAAAGGGGGACATTCGAGGGTGACTCTCTGTAATCACTTTTGTCTTGCTGTCTACTTAACAGATTATGAATTTGGCCCCCAGAAAACACCAAAGCATAAAGACTACTCATCTTTTTTGTGGATTATTTAAAACTGTATAGTTCATCAGATGAGGAGCTGAAAGCACAACTCTAACTGGGCAAAACTTTCTTAGATGATATAAGATGTCATTTGCTCTTGATAAATGTAAAATAGTAACATTTAAAGCAGGAAAGCTGCAGCACAAAGAAAATATCAGTCTGGGAGAGGAATGTAATATATAGAATTTGAGCAGGAAGGATTGTATAAATATTTGGGAATTGAAGATGGATCCACAATAAAACAAACAAATGCGAACAAAATTCAGTAGGAAAATGTAAAAGACTAAAACAGCCCCACCATCTAGGAACAAAGTTCAAGCTATGAACCAATTTGCTCTTCCCCATTCTAACTTATAATTTTAGAGTGACTGACTGGTCACAAAAGGTACTGGATCAGTTCGACAGAAAGACAAGTAAAATGCTTCATGCTTATCAAATGATATAAAAAAATCAGTGTACACCAAGATTATATATTTCTTGTTCTGAAGGAGGTATTAGCCTCCTCAAAACTGAATACATATATACCTCTGCAATCGTAGCACTGCATACATATCTGCTGATCTTATCAGATCCAAACACAGTAAAGTTCTGAAACATGAAGAGAACAAGTCTAAGATGACTTCCTTGCTTAGTTTATCAGAAACATAACTGTGTCAAGCGGGAAAGGAAACCAAACCAGAAGTGGACAAAAATCACGCAGCAACCGAATGTGCCAAAAAACAAAAGAAAGAACATAATGACAGGGATCAGATAAGACGGCAAGAAATGTGGAAAAGGCATAAATATAGTTGCAAGTACAGAAGACTCCTGGAACAACCTCGTTTTGATCATGATCTGACTTAGGAATGGTTAAGGAGAGGTGAATTTAAAACAAAAGATGAAAGGTTAGTATTGGAAGCCCAGGACAGTGGACTTTGTAATGTTGGTTTACAAAAGTGTGTGGTGGAAAGAGACAAATGCAAGTTCTATAAAACAGAACAGGAAATAAATCACAAATCTTGTTGCTAGGTGTGATGCAATAAAGGCACAGGACCTTTATGGTGAAAGGCATAATAATGTGGCAAGACGGTTGCATTAGGGATTGTGCAAACATTACAATATAGAAGTAGCTGAAAACAATGGAGACATGACAGACAATGCATTATAGAGAATGATGAAGCTTATATCACTTGGGATCACCCATTATCAACAGTTCAAAAAACAGATGTGAGGAAAAACCAGACACAGTAGTCCATGAAAAGAAGACAAAAGTAGCACTGATCATAGAAACTGATACACCCAGTGATTACAGTGACTTATGTACAGACAGACAGACACAAAGTCATAAAATACCAGGATTTGCAGGCAGAAATGAGGGCAATGTGGAAGGAGGATACCCATACAGTTCCAATAGTAGCAAATGGGTCTCATAAAAAAGAAAGTTATACGACTTATTTATATATGCTACTGATACATGTAACTCCATATGAATTACAAGAGAAATCAAACCTAAGCACGTTGTGGATGCTGCAAACAGCACTTCTGGCCAACATCAAAGATTGAAACAATACTAATTTCATAAAAATTAATCATACTTCGACTTGGGAGTGGGGTCAATTCCCACTATGGTTTTATAAAACCGAAAGACTTGGAAAAATTAAACAGAGTAAGCTTCAAACTGTTTTCTCTAGTCACTCCTTAATAAGACTGCACTCCTGTTCTCCTCTCAATGTTTTGCTCTTCTAATTTTTAAAATGCTTTAAACATTGTCTATATTAATGCATCAGACATTATTTTGTACCTTATGGAAAATGTGCCATAACAGTCATTTAAGAGTGTTGGTACAAAAATGTGTCTTCCCACTTAAGAACTAGGTTTTGACTGGTGCTCCTCAAAATGGAAGCAGTAGGTAGGCATCATATATATTATAATGTGTCACTTTAATCATGGTTTATATGTCATCTTAAACTACAATAAAATGGGTAGCCTTTGTTATTGAAACATCACAATTGAACAATTATTTCACAAAATAACATGACTGTCCTAACCAGCACTTCTGACATTAATATATGCAACAAAAGAGCATAACATACAGACTCTAGTTTTACTCAGTAAAAAGATGTACTGCATTACTTTTCCTTCTTTTTTAAATATTCACATTGTTCATCGGCCTAATACATCTCTAGCTACTGTACCTCAAAGACTGCCAATACTCCATTTATTCCCATGAGTTAAGTAAAGGGCAAGGTCTACCAGCAAAGTGGTAAACCTGATGTCACTTTCAGAAGTGTTCCTAGTGCCTCCCCCCACATACTTACACTGGGCTAGAATAGTACCAAAGAAGGGATCCAACAAGGTATTCAATAGTTTATGGATCTAGGGAGGCAGGAGAACACATGCAATGATCAGCTATTAAAATGCAAGTAACCACTTACTGTTAAGTATGGAAAGAAACTAAGTTCTGAAACAAGAGGGTGGGAGTTCATTAAAACATCTTTTAACAAGATGCTAAAACAAGATCCCATCTGCTTGAGTTGGTAGCAGCCCAGGTGGATGCAAAAGATCTGAAGGCACCTACCAAAAAGAGTATGGGTCCTTTATTTAACACAACATAAAAAATATTGTTTACATATTTACAAAATGTACATGTTTACAGGCACACACACACACACACACACACACACACACACACACATATATATATATATCCATTTGTACTTTTTTACTATTATCATTTTTCTTATAACATCCTCATTGTTATTCTTCCATAACTGACTCCACTCTTTCTTCCACAATTAAATTTTTCGCAATATATCTTTCAAAATTTATTACATACAATAAATGCTTATCTAAAGTTCTCACATATTTTTCTTCTTGTTGCTATAATATCCATACATACTCATATTTAGGCAGCGTTGTTGCCTCACAGTAAGACGCTGTCCGGTTCGATACTCAGCTAGAGCGTCTTCTGCGTGGAGACATGCGTGAATGGGCGTACTTTCATTGAAGGTTGTGCGTCAGGGCTGGCAACTCGGTACATAAAAATCAACTGCCAATTATTAGCGGACTGGAGTTCTGCTGTGGCGACCCCTAACCGGGAAAAGCCGAAAGACACACACACACTCATATTTATACCTGTACTGTCCATGTTAATAATATTCTCAAAACATTTCTTCACACAACTTTTTCTAGAGTTTAACCATCCTTTTACATTTCAAAAAATATGATCTATTGTCTCTTCCTCACCACAAAATAAACACACACTTTCAACTTTATCTTTATATGTCATATTCTCCTTTAGTGATAACTTATTTATTACCAGTCTGCACAGGAAATCCTGACATTCTATTGTCTTGGTACACCACATTTTCCTTACTTTAAGGGTTTTAATCACATGTTCAGGTAATTTTCCAATGAATTTACATAATAATATTGTTTTGTCACATTATTATTCTGCATGCTTTCTTTATATAACCAATTTTTATTTTCATTATTAGTAACTTTTGATCATTTTTAATTTCTCCATTTACTCATTCTCTTTTTCTTATCATCTCCCATAACTTTTTGTAATTATATTTAAATGTTCTCCTTATTAATTTCTTATTCTATTCCTTTACCCACTTTAATACTATACACAAGTTTAAAGCAGCAGAAAAAAATAATTTAATAGCCTGAATCCCCCCCCCCCCCATCTTCACTCATATGTAAGACATCACTTTTCAATGGAGTTTATGAAAGAAATCATCAATTGCACAATTTCCTTTTCATATTTTTCTGGGATAATATAAACATTTGACATATATGCTATTTTCCCATTAATACAAAATTCATAAGGTATATCTTTTTTCTGAATGCTAATTTATACATCCTCCACAGAAGACATATTTATTTCATTTATTTTATCAAATTCACCCACTGCATCATAACTACAAAATTTTCCCAAACTGTATCAGTTCATTCACTGAACGATACAAACCCCCAATTGTTACCACATCACCCAAACCCTTACTTTTATTCAACCTCATTCCCATTTCCCTTAAATATTCAATCAGACAAACCAACACTTCCCTCATCTGTATTTTATTCCTAGCAACTACAACTATATTGTCTGTGTAAGTCAAAACTACTGGAATCATCACCTCCCTTTTGTATCACATATCTAGCATTGTTCATTTTATAAATAATTCGCTCACTATTACATCCATTACCAATGCAAATGATATTCCACTCTTCATGCAAATTTCTTTACTGAGTTACCCATTCACTAAAACTCTCACTGTATTTTGATAAACAAACATAAACACACAATCCTAATTCTATTACCTAGTCCATAGCTCTCCAGAACATCCCACAAAGCATTATGTCCTACTGTATCAAATGGCTTGCTAATATTATCCATCACAAGTTCCACATTCTCCCTTTTACTTGGATCATCATCCAGAATTTTCTCTAACCATTAACAGTCCTTGATATCCCATCCCTTTTATGCCATATATACTTACTCCTTTAATATTCATCTTTCCTTCCATTCTCCTCTGTATTTTTCTCATAAAAAATATAACCTGTGTTACTCAGTGTGATGATGGGTTTCCAATTATTATTTAATTCTTCACATCTTTCTTCCATATAAATTAATATTCCACTTCCTAACTCTTCATAAACAACCCCTTCCTTCATCCATTCATACTTTATATTTACAAAACACCATTTTTGTTAATCCATGAATTTCTTGTATATTCCACACCCTGTAATAAAACATTTACTTTCCTAAGTACTTCATCCAATTTACTAATAGTACTTTCTTTTTCAAATTCTTTCTTAACTTGTTCTGGATGTTTTTTTCCCCCTTTCCATTCTCTCTTATTTTCCTTCTTTTTACTCTTGTACACATTTCCACATGCTGTACTACAATGTTCATAATTTGTTCGTGTTCTTTTTACCTCACCTTTTACATTTTTTTCATTTCCCTCATTATACAAATATCCGCCATTTACTATTATACCCAAATATGCAGACACCTAACTTATCCCTTGTAAATAATCTCTCTGTCTAAATAGTAATACATATTTTTCAATTTTATATATTTATTTTTCCATATTATAATGTTCTTCTATTATTTTCCATTACATTTCTACATATTTTCCCATATTTTACTTTCTCTTTCTTTTTTGCATAATCCTGCCACTTGGAAAAACACACATTTTATACTTCACTTTAAATTTTTATAGAAGTCCTTCATGGTTATATAATCCGTCCATAACTGTAATGTTTTCCACTCTCCAACTTCAACTTATAATTTCTCATTTATTCTTTTTATTCACTCTCTTCCATTACCACTATCTATATTGCTAAATGGTCTCAGAAACCCATTACAGTATTATCACCATCTGTTACTCCCAAGCCTTCTGACAATAGAAAATCAATTTCGGATCTAAGTGCCCCCTTCTACAAGTCCACTGTGTTTTCCTTCACACTAATTTGCCATATTTTATCACACCCTGTATTTTTACATCGTTCTTCGCCTTTTCACATTTTTCTTAAATCACAATAAAAGTCCCCTGCGATTATAACTGTTACGTTAACCACCAGAAAGTCTACAATTTGATCAAACAGATTCTCTTCTTCCTTGACAGCTAACTTTCCAGTCCTACCAACATTATATCTATACCTTCATATATAACATAGCCACTACAGAACAGTGTTCAGTTTCTAACTTCCATATTACATTTCTATTCAACAATTTTTCTGTTTGCAGTCTTCTTCACTAGTCAGGAATCTTACATCCTCCAAGAAAATAACATCCACATCACATTTAGCATACAATTCTAGGAACCCTATCCTTCTTTCAGTGTTAATAACGCTCTTCACATTTACTGAAAGTACTCTATAATTGTTGCTTTTCCTTCTCAAGTTTAGGGAAATATTTTTATTTTTTTTTTCTTATTTTACCTCTTTTCCTAACAGAATATTTTTTCTTGGGTTTATGTACAAATAGTCCTTAATCTTCAGAATCAGATTTTCACTAGCTAGAACTTCAAAAAATTATTCGTATCTATCCTGGTCTCTCTTCCTGCATGGTCTCTCTATCTCTCCTCTCCGTGTTTTTTTTATTCTTCTACACCTAATTCATCCTCTCCCCCAGCCTCTTGTTGTTCTTCCTTATTTATGTTTTCTTCCCTTTCCCCTTCTTTTTTCATTATATACTGTCTGCTCTTGACATTCCATCCAAATGTGTCCCCCCACCTTTTTTAAAACAACCTGCATTAAGGCATAGACCTTTTTACTGTATGTCTTTTCTCCCCACAGTGATTACATTGTATCTTGTTACAATAATTAATTAAATGAGAAAAGTCTTCACAAAAAAAACAGTACTTAGGCTGAGCAGTATATCATAATGTTCTGTTATGACCAGCCACAAAAATAACACCTGGCAAGTCGTTCACCACATTTTTCCACATTTTAAAACAGCTTCCAATCTCCACCCTCCATTCCATTCCCTCATCCCTAACTTTCACAAAATTATCAACAATTTCACACAGACCCTGCATACATTTTTATACATCATCTTCTTCCATTTTATCAGTTCTAAACTGCAAATTAACATTTTCTAACATTTGAATTATTACTAGAAAATAAATAACTGTTCCATGGATGAAGGTCCTTCTTTCTGAAATTTCATCATCAGTCCATCAGTTTCAAATATTAGGTCACAAAACGTCTCTAACCCAATATGTATAAAAGACCAAATTTCTTCAGCCTTAAAACAAAGAAGTTACCAAATCATCCCATAAATAATACCCGTCATAGTTTTATTATTTTCCCAGTTGGTCCATCTAGTCTTTCTTACTAGTATTACTTACAGTTTGCTGCTGCTCTCCTTTTTTGCCTGCCATCACTGCTGCATATGTTTTAGTTACTGCATTCTCTGCTGCACATCAACTGTTTCCTTTTCCACATTACCATCCCCAGCACTTCCAAAAAGTTTTCTTGCTATCTTACCCTATAAAACTGCATAACTGTCACCAGGATGACCTTGCTCGATTATTTTTAACAGATCATCTGCAAGCCTTCCATTTTTTAAAACAAGAAATATCTTTATTAAATTATCGCTTATAACATAGACAATCATACATTCATATAAATGAAAACAAACCATATTGACAATCTTAGTTACAAGCATTTTAAATCACTTATAATCTATCCAATCATTGTTAGTCAAACATTACATAGTTTATTCAAATCCTGCCTTTTTTAAACCTCATTCCTCCATGTATTGTTTCAACAATTTCCATTTTTCCTGTGTAACTGGCTGCTACCCTTTACAAAAGTTTCCAATTCCAGCTGTTCTAGCTATGTTACTATATTCACTACTTCTAGTACAGTTGGTTTAGACTCTGATTTCCATTTTGTAGTAATTGCTTTTTTGGCAGCCACAATAATAAAACTCAGCAAGGCCTTATTATGTCTAGACAATTCCAATTCTGTATCATAGGCCAGAAAAATAATTTCCCTAGTTACACCAATCTGTTCACCTAGCACCTCTGACAGAGTCATCTGCAGGGAATATTTAAAGTCTGCCAACTCATTACACTCCCAGATAATAGGTTTCCAATTACCTGTTTCTTCCCCACCACACCGCCAACATTTGCTGTTTACCAAAGGAAAACATTTCCTGGAGTCTACTTGGGGTATAAAAATCTCTATGTAAATATTTCCAAATAAAAATCCTAAATCTTCTAGGTTTTGTTGCATATCTGGGAGATAAAAATATAAATCCTATTATTTCTTTGTGAACTGCTTATCCAATCTCTCTTCCCAATCCTTTCTAACATCCTCTGATGGATTCTTATAGTTATCAAGCAGTATTTTACATGCTCTACTAATTATTCCTTTAACAGCAGCTTCTGTTCTAGATTCTACTAAAACCTCTACCAGTGCTGGTCTTTGATTTTAGGACCCCCTATTTCTTTATCTTTGCCTATACTGTGATATTAATCCTTGATGGGGAAGGTAATCTCTAACCAGCAGTTCAAATGCATTTTTGGCATCTTCCCATTCTATTATGTTTCCCTATGTAGTTATTTGCTCCCAATAAATTCCAGCCCCCTCGCATGTATTGTCTGTATCTCTAATTGCAGTCATCCATCCTGTCAGAATCTCCTTTCACCATTCCCATGTTAGCTTAGTTCTTAAAATACTTTCTGCTACTTTATGAATATAATATTCTGTATGATTATTGTTATTCTTCTTAAGGGTCTGCATCCAAAATCTCCAGTCTCTCCTCGATTCTTAAGCTCCCCCCATTTCATTATCATCACTTTCCACATTGAATTATTGGTTTCTGCGTGTGCTATGTACAGAAGTCTTAACTGTGTAGATCTGAAATACCACCTTCAAATTGGGTAATCCCTATATGCCTTGCTGTATTGGAAGAATCCACTTATCCCACTTGACTCTTGCCATCTTCCCCTCCCAGATAAAACCCTTTAGCTCTTTATTAATTAAGGCGGCACAGTGGTGCAGTGGTTAACATTGTCACCTCACAGCAAGAGGTTCTCCGGTTCGATTCTCGGCTGGGGTGCCTTCTGTGTGGAGTTTGCATGTTCTCCCTGTGTTCGCGTGGGTTTCCTCCGGGTACTCCGGTTTCCTCCCACATTCCAAAGACATGCATCTGGAGCATTTCTCCCCGGGCCTCCGCTGAAAACAGGCTCTCTGGAACCTAGTCGGACTTTCCCGGTCAACAAATGATAAATAAATAAAAATAAAAAAAAAATAAAATAATTACTATCAACAACTTCTTCTCTGATTGATAAAAATATGCCTGATCTGAGACTAAAAACATTTTAGCTGCTTGTATCTTACTATCCATAGCCATGCAACAAAGCTTCCAATTTATCAGGTTTTTTTTTATCTTTTGTTTGGTCTCTTTCAGGACTAGCCAGGATTCACCAAATCATGCATGCACTCAGGTCTCTCAGCAACAAGTACTGTTATGACTCTGTCAGAGTTCATATTGGTGTGAATGACCTGAGACGTACCTCAATGAACTATATGAAGGGAGACATAGTCAAGCTCTCCGAGTATGTGTCCCAGGCAGGTATGTGCCTAGCCTTGAGCAGCATAGTACCCTCAACTAGAATGATGTCACACTATAAACAAAACAGGATTGATTTCAACAAATGGCTAAGTTTTTGGTGTCATTCCAAGGGGATCCTGTTCCTGTCTGCCTGGGAAGCCACGGTTGACAAACCTCGCTGCTTTGCCAGAGAGAGTTTGCACCTGGCACTCCTAGGATTTCAGCTGCTGGCAAAGGCTCTTGCCTCCCTCATAGTGCCTTTTTTTAGGCAAGGTCTAGAAACAACATTATCAATGTGAAATTAACCAATCAGAAAAAAATAAGGGTCATGCTGCTAAGTGCTAGGAGTTAAACCAACTGCCACGTCTTTGGAACAAGCTACTAATTCATGTGAAACAGAGCATCCCTATGACACTGTTCAAGAAAAACCTGGATGAGTGGGTGGGGCACCATAAATTCTTACTGGGGATAGCACCCACAAACCTCCTGGACATGGGCTGTCATCACTAAATGCAATCTTGGGCACCGACTAGTACCTCTACGGCATTACAATGGGTTGAAACAGTTAGACTTAAAATGACATCCCGGTTGATAGCCTTGTAATCTCCTATAACCCTATGATCTTCCCACATATCCTTAGCTGCCACACCGGAATCCCTCCTAAATACTTCATTTTATCATGTCCTCATAAATATGGATATTGCTGAACCATTTCTTGTGTAGGTACATAATTTGCCACTATTGCCTTTGTTTTAGCTTCATTAGTTTTGTATCCTGAAAAGATTTGAAAATCTCTCTTAATATTCCACAACATTGTAATGTCCTTTTCTGATTTTATCAAGTATAAAATAGTATCATCTGCAAATAGAGCCAGCTTTTATTGACTACCATACCAATTATACCCTTGAATTTCTGAGTCCCTTATTTTCTTTGCCAATGGTTCTAAGTATAATGCAAACAACAAAGGGGAAAAGGAAGACCCCGGCCTGGTTCCTCTGCTCAAGCAGAAATTATCAGAAAGTAACCAACCCACTTTATTTTTTGCCTCTGAACCCTCATATATCCTCCTAATCAACCTTATAATTTCATCATGGAATGCAAATGCTTCCACTGCCCTACTTAGAAGTCCCAGCTTAGTCTGTCAAATGCTTACTCTGCATCAAGACCTACCAAAACAGTGATATTTTCTTACATTCTGATTCCCTCAGAATCATCAATGTTTTGTTAATGTTGTCAAATGGTTGCATCCCTTCCACAATACATCAATCCACATCTACCAAATTTGGCATACTTTTGCCATTATTTTAGTCATTACAGACATAAATACTTTATAATCATGGTTTAGTACTGAATTGGGCCTGTATGAAACTGGATATGATGGCCCTTTACCCTCTTTAGGTATTACAGCCACCACCACTTTCTTCCAGAATGTTGGTACTTTCCATTGTCTTGAAATACTGTTAAACAAAATGTTCCAGATCTTTGTCAGTTTTTCCCTCCTAGCTTTCAAACTTCTACAGAAATACCATCTTTTCCTGGGGACTTGTAGCTGTGGTGGAGTGTTTGCTAGGGTCTGATACTTGGATCCAGTCTAATACAGAATTTGATGTCTTACTATAATATGCAGGGTTATTTATTTATTTGACATTTGTTAACCGGGTCAGTCTGACTGGGTACAGACTCTTTTTCAGCAGAGACCCGAGGAGAAAAGCTCCAACATTACAAAAAAAAAAAATAGTGATTAACAACTGTAAATTCATACAGTAGAAAACAAGGTTAAAAGGAACTAACATGTAATAGCTAACAGCAAAGTAACAAGGTCAATTACTTTTTTTTGCCTGTAAGACAATATTAAGATAAATTTAAAATGTACATAGTCCAAATTTGCTAAAGGTAAGAAAGCCAGAAAACTGTATAACGCAATAGGAATATTAGAGTACAGACAGTTGTTAGCCAAGCTAGTAAGACAGCTGAATTGAGAAGGAAAGTGTAGGGTAAAAGGAGGACAAATCCCAGGAGGTAAGTAGGTAAAACAGCAATTTAGGTAGGTAATGATTGAAAGGCTAGAATAACAGAAGCTAAGGGGATAACAGTCTTGTTAGATGAATTAATTCATTTTATAGAAGATGCAATTTAGAGAGGGGGAGACGAAAGCAGAAACAGGAGATGACAGGAAGGTGGGTTATGTTGGTTCGTAGCAAAGGCATGACCATGCCTTACAGTAGGTATCTTTTAGTGCTATTTCAAAGGAGCTGGAGTTAGTGATACATCTGACACGTGTTGGTAGTTTGTTCCAAGCATTTGTGATTCAGTAGCAATAGAGCAGTTTACCAATATTTTTTATTGGGCTTATTGACATGCAGAAAGTTTTGTTGAGAGCTGCGAAGAGTGAGGTTGGGTGTGTAAGGCCGAATACAAGTAGAGAGGGAGGGGCAAAAAGATGGATCATGTAAGTCTGAATGAGCTGTGACAAGCTGGGATAATGGAATTTGGTGCTGAAATTCCAGTCATTGCAGATTTTTAGGGCTATACAGTGATGAGTGCGATAGAGTAGGTTAGAGGCAAATCCTGCTATTTTGTTATAGGTACTTTCTTATTTAGTCAGAAGATTAGTTTGGAGGTTTGTGAGTAGAGGGGCTGCATAGAGTAATGTGTGGAGTAGGAAGGCTTGAGAAAGGGAAAGTCTGGATGACTGAGTGAGGAATTTTTTATGTCTGGTTAAGAGTCCAAGTTTTTGATGAGTCTTTTTAATGCACAGCTGAGTGTGGATATCAAACTTTAGATGGTCGTCGATAGTAACTTCAAGGAGTTTTTTGTGAGGTTCAGTAGAGATGGTTGTGTTGTCCAGTGAGGACACAGAAAAGGCAGCTTTATGATGCTGAAAAGTTGTTGGGAGGAAAAGGAGAAGTTTAGTTTTCTTAAGAGTTCAGTAAGGGTTGATTATAACTGAGCCATCTTTCGACTGAGAGAAGGGACTGTTGGGGTAAGGGTATGAAGGTGAGAAATGTTGTCAGAGCAAGCGATGATTGTGGAATCATCAGCATACTGAATAACAGTACAGTGTGAGCAAGAAAAGTAGAGATCATTAATAAAGATATTGAAAAGGAGGGGTCCAAGGACAGAGCCTTGGGGCACCCCCATTTGATCACGTAGGACGGGGAGAAGTTAGACTGTCATTTTACAGAGTGGAGTTTGTTTGAGAGGTAGCAGAAGAACCAGGATAGAGAAGAGTTGGAAAGGATTAGTGAAGCTAGTCTGGATAGAAGCAGCCTGTGAGAAACAGTGTCCAAAGCTTTGGATAGATCAAGAAACAAATAGGACACTTATTGTTGCGGGAATGTGCAATGGTACTTATGAAGGATATGAAAGCAGTAGTAGTGCTATGTTTTGGGCAAAAGCCATGCTGAGAGGGGCTAAGAAGATTTTCTTGGAGGAGGTGGTCAAGCAGCTGTTTGTGAATGCATTTTTCCAACATTTTTGACAAGGCAGATAGGATAGCAATTGGTCTAAAACTGGAGGAATCAGCTGCATTACCACCTTTGTGAAGGGGAATGACAAATAATGTTTTCCAGATATTAGGCACAGTGTTTTCATGAATGGATCTATTGATTAATATGGAAATGGGGAAGGTGATAAGAGTTAGCAGCTATTTTTATGAATTGTGGAGGTAAATTATCAACTAATGGAAAACAAGTTTTAAGTTTAGGGAGAAGGGACTTGATATAGGTTGTGGAGACAGATTTGAGAGAAAAGACAGTAGAATGGGTGGAAACAGGGGGGCAGGGTTGTAGATATTGTCATTTTTGGCCAGGGTGCAGATAGCATCAATGAAGAAGTTATTAAGGAGAGTAGCACTGCCTGTGTGAAAGCTACTAGGGTAGTGCTGGGGGGAAGATGGGCGCACAGAATATAGCAGCTTGTTTACAGATTGCCAGAATTTTGGGGGGTTAGAATGTGGGCTATCTAGAGGTTTATGGAAAAAGTTTTGTTTATCAAGGGTGAGCTGCTTTTTTTTTGTTAAGTTATGAAGCTCTCTGTAGGTTTGAAGATCGGTGGAGGAATTGGATTTCTTCCCTTTTTTCCCTGCACTCTCTCTCTTGTTCATAAGTATTCTGGTGGCTTTTGTTAGCCAGAGGGAAAAGTGAGTTTTGATCTTAAGTTTCCTGATCGGGGCCTAGGAGCTGAGCATTTCTAGAAAGATGTTGTTAAAAGACAGGACTGTCTCCTCTAGGGAGATATTGTGGAGGTAGGATCAGTTAATTAAACTGGGTTAAAGCTGTAGAGTTTTCAACAGTCTTTGCAAAGCTGGGTTTTTGCACCTGAGGAGAATGTCTAATAATGACGGTGGGATGGTGATCCCCGAGGGTCTCGGGCTGGGTAGAAGGGTTGTGATAAAGCTTAGGGTTGGAGGTGAGGACACAGTCAATTGTGGAACCGGAGTTGGTGTGTTTGTTTAAACAAGCTGGGTCAGTGATTAGCTGGGAGAATCCAAAGAGGTTAGTGGAGGAATTTGGGGAGTCAGTATCAAGGGTACTGAAATCAATGTTTACATCACCCATGACAATGGTTTAATTTGAAATATTTTGAGAGAGCCAAGAGAGGAAGTTTTCCAGGATAGGGATGTTATTGCCTGGGGGGGATGTAGAGAGAGTCACTAGCTAGCTTCTGAGTGTTTATTTTGACAGCTGGCTATGAGAATTTCAGCTGGGTGAAAATTTGAAGGGCTAACTGAGAGAGGGAGAAGGTTGAGATAGTTACAGTAGAAAATTACACCACCCCCACCTTTCTTTTTAAGGTGGTCATACCAGAGGATGTTACAGCCTGGTGGAAGTATTTCAGTGTTAGCTATATGTGGCTTCAGCCAGGTTTCAGAAAGGCATAGAATATCAGGGGTATATATGGACATCCAGGCATGGAAGAGAGAAACTTTGTTCAAGATGCTTTGAATGTTCACAAATAGTATTGAGAGCTGTTTAGTGGGTGCAGATGTGGATGCCTGGGAAGAAGTAGCTCAGTCTGTTAAATGCCTTGCATACAGAACACCTGGATGGTGCAGTGGTTGCATTGTTGCCTCACAGCAAAAGATTCTTTGGTTCGATTCTCAGCTGGGGTGCCTTCTGTGTGGAGTCTGCATGTCCTCCCTGTGTCCGTGTGGGTTTCCTCTGGGTGCTCCCATGTTACAAAAACATGTGTCTGGAGCATTTCTACAGGGCCTTCGCTGAAAATTGGCTTCATTCCAAGTCGGACTTCTTTGGCCCAGTGGTCTACGTACACAGCTAAAGGATGAGTTTTAGAGTGGGTGCCCTGCTTTCTATATAGGAAAAACTGAGAGGGCACTCAAAAATAAGATCTAAGAACATATTTATGATATCAGGACAAAAAATAGACTAATGCTTTATATAAGCACTCCTTGAATTGTTTAAAATACTAAAACTATACCCAGTGTAGTTTGGAGGTGTTTAAAAATAACTTTAGAGGTGATGATTGGAAGCTTACACTTTTGAGAGGAGAATTTATATGGCAGCTTAGATTAAATGCCATTCTGCCCCCTGGTCTAAACGACTATGTGTCTATGAAACCTGTTCTTAAAGAAAAAGCTGCTATTATTACAAATAATGTTTTCTGTTTCAATGGTTGATTTTATACCATTTTAAGTGACTAAGAGTGTCTCTAACTTTATTAATTATGTCTCTAACTTTATTAATTATTTTATCATTTTAATTGGTTAATAACAAAACAGTGCGGCTAAAAATTGTGAGCAAGCACTGTATTATTTTAGATCTGATGAAGTCTCTTGTTTGAGACAAAAGCGCTCATCTTGGTTGTTTTATATCAATAAATTACTGGTGCCATTTTATCGTTGGTGGTTTATTAATTTTTTACTTGGTGGTGACAAATTTACGTTGGAGTGTGGTGTTTTGGTGTAGGTGTCTTGGAGTAAGTGGGAATTGTTCTGTGATCGGAGAGTGTTGAAGGAAGTTGGGAGGTGGTAGGGGGTATGGTTGAAGGGGATAAAATATACAGCAAATGAATGTGGGGATAGGTGGGAATGGGGGTAGAGTAGGGGAGCGGAGTGAGCCCAAGTGTATCAAGGGCAAACAGAGCGGGCTAGACCTGAGCAAAAGAGAAAGACACTTCAGAAACAATCAAGAAGGTTTGCAAAAATATTTTGAAATGAGTAGAGTGCCTAAATGGCAGAGAGAGAGAAAAGTGGTAAGTTGTAGATTAGGTTTTCTTAAAATTAGTGTTAGGCAGGCAGAAAAGAAGGGGGGAAATATAACGAGTACAGCAGTAGAATAAAGGTAGCAGGGTGGAGAGTTAAAGAAATAATACAAAGATAATAATGAAGTAGAGTTGTGAACTGGTGGTCAAGGTGTAAAGAGAAGGCTATACAGGCTGTAAAGGCAAACAGAGACAGATGGCTATTGTGGGAAGAAGAGAGGTATTATAAGAGTGGAGTGGATAGGAAGAAAAGGAGATATGGCAGAGAAGAGAAAAAAGATAACTGACTAGGTGGACGCTGGCAAGTTAGTGAAGCCTGGCAATGTGTAAGAGTGACAGGGGCTTACAGCTTAGGTATAGCGCAGACACCTAGAGAGTTAACAGTACTGGTGTCTGGAGGGGCTGGATGTTCAGCAGGTAGCAGTTCCTGTGAGGAGTTTGCTGGGTTGATTACATGTTAGACCATGGTACAAGAGAGTTAACAGTACTAGTGCCTTGAGGGGCTGGATGTTCAGTATGTCTCGGTTCCAGTGAGGAGGTTAGACTGTGGTATAAGACATTACCAGAGTTGCGACACAGCTAGAGTGCTAGAGTAGGGAGAAGAAAGAAGATCTGTATTAGTTGTGTGAAATATGTAAGTTCATGCTAGATGCAGGGGATTTTGAGGTTATATCCAACCAACTGACATTCGCATCACCTAGCTATATGTTTTCTTGTGGAAATGTTGTGGATATCCAATGTATATCTTTTGGTATAGATGTATTGTCACCAGGAGGGATATAAAGGACAGTAATACATATTTGTTTACAAGTCTTTATTTTATGGAAAGCAATATGAAGCTCTGCTGAACTGAATATTTGTGTTGGTTTGCTGTAAGGGGAAATGCAGTGGGTACTGTTAAATATTAAAGCAATGCCACCAACTTTCCTCTTTATACGGTCATTACGGATGATATTATAGCCAGGAGATATAACTCTGGAGTTGTTTTGGGCTTAAGCCAAATTTCAGTTAAAGTGAGAACATCAGGCTTATGTTAGGTAATCTGGATATGCATTTCAAGCAGTTTTATTTCTTATACTTCTAACATTTCTTGCAGCAAAAATAAGATCACCAGGGTTGGGGATTTGCTGTTGTTGGGTTACAGAAGTATGCAGGATGAAAAGTATCTTTATGTTCATTGTGACAGACGGGGTCAGGATTAGGGTGGATTTCTCGTCCTAGTAGGATTTTAGTACAATGCAGAATTAAGCATACTTGTTTTTTGGAGAGGATTCTTGCAAATAATTTTGCTTTGGTTTGAGATGAAGTGCAATTAATCAGTCTATATTTGGAGTAAACAAGAGGGGCAAAATTAAATTGGTTTGTTGTAATGTGTGGACAGTGTAAAGATAGGTGACTGGAACAGAGTTGGACAGATGTTGCGAGATATTCAGTCATGGTAGGATGAACGATGGCATAGTAGGAGGAGAAGAATAGAAGATAAGCTAAACAGTAGCATAATTCAGTATGGGAATCTGTATTATATACATGTCAGGTGGTGGTGAAGTAACAATGAAAAAGGAAACTAAGGTGCAGGAGAGTAGGAAATTCAGTGATGGTGGATTCTGAAAGAGGATCGATAAGGAGAGAATTCTTTTCTATAAAATAAGAGAGCTAGCTTGCCCTGGCATCTTCTCTGGAGGAATAGAGGGGTAGTATAATAATGTAGTCAAAATAAGAAGAAATGAGGGTTTATTTGGGGAAAAAAGATACAAAGTGGAATAAGAGGGCTGTGATTAGAAATGAATATAGTGCAAAGCAGTATGGGAAGGAAAAAGACAGTTGGGAATAGGGCTAAAAATTATAAGGAGATAGGGAAGCAAGAAACAAGTAACAGAAGTGCATGTATAGCATTAGCAAGGTCATTTTGGGAGAGTTTTGGAATAAGAGTCATCATAAGTAAAATGCATAAGTAGGAAGTATAATGAGTAAGATGGGGTTGATGGCAACTGGGGGTAGGGAAGCCAAGTGGGCTTAACACCTTCAGGTCAATTTACAAATGACAGCAATCAGTTTATAGCCAGAACAAAGCAATTAACAAAGAGATGCAGTTAAATCAGGTTGCCAACATGGCCCTGGACGTGAGAGATCCCACTCCGGAAGTGCTAGCACTTTCACAAAAACATTTATTGTGGCGGTATCTACTCCCAGCAGAAGGTATCCATATGGTCATGGCCATTGTCATGTTACACATTGGCACATCACCTAGCAGACATCGGTCAAGATCATGTAGCATTACCTGTATCTTAGCCAGAGTCATTGTACAGCTAGTGCAACACCCAGCACAGTCAAGCTCTTGTAGACAGAGGCATCCACAGCAAGCTGAACCCGCTGTCATGCATGCCTTGAACATGCACAGTAAGTTGATCCACAGTGCTTCACCAACTGTTGATTTGTGTCCTTGCATAACCACACTGTCACCACTCTCCCCTAACACATCACACAAATCCAGTGACCCTGGCTCTTCTTGACATTGACCCTCCTTTTTTTAATTTCTCCATGTCTTTTGGGTTTCTAATGCCAGATTGAAATGGGCCCCATTCCTAAGTCAATACGGTTTCAATCTTTGATGTTTGCCAGAAGTGCTCTTCACAGCACTTGCTATGCGCCCAGTAATGATTCCTTCTGCAATTCATACAGAGTTACATGCATCGGTAAAACATCTAAGTACGACTGTAAATTCTTTTTTATAAGACCCGTTGCTACTACTACTATTGGAAATGTCTGGGTATCCTTCTTCCACATTGCCCTAATTTTGCCTGCAGATCCTGGTATTTTAAGATTATATGTCTCTCTGTACAAAAAACACTGTAGTCATGGGGTATAGCAATTTCAATGATCAATGCTACTTTTGTCTTCTTTTCATGGACTACTATACCTTGTTTTCTTGTATCTATTTTTGAACTGTTGCTAATGGTTGATCCCATGCAATACAAACTTCATCATTTTCTATAATGCTTTGTGGCTCATGTTTCCAGTGTTTTTCAGCCACTTCAAAACCATAATGTTTGCATAATCCCCAATGCAACAATATTCCCACATTATTATGATTTACAGTATACAGTCCTTCTGCCATTAGTATATCACAAGAAACAAATGTGTGTGTTTCCAATTTAATTTTTCCAAAACCTACATTTGTCTGTTTCTTACATGTTCAAAGGACGTTGTAAACCAATGTATACATATTCCACTTCTACTTTACTAACCATCTGTTCTACATTCCCTCTTTGTGATCTTATTTTTTGTTTTCTGAAATTTTCCATATCTGGATGCCTTTGTCTGTATTTCTCTGCGAATATCTTTGGCATTGCTTATTTTGTAATGATTAATTTAGCCTTCTCCTTTGCATGAATATTATACCATATCAGATTTCTCTCTCTTTCCCATGTCCATATTTCTTTTTTATACCTTTCAAAAATCTCTAGATTTTGCTCTTCATATTTTCGCACTTCCTCAGTTGCTTCTTTTTCTAAATGGCCCAAGGTTTCTTTTCCTTTATATTTATCTGCATATCTTCTAAGTTTTTTCCATGAAATTTTTAGTATGTTATTTGTGAGAGTGCATGACAGAGCCTGGTCTGTTCTAATATTGTGCATTGCTTTTATCACATCCATCTTTCTTAGCATTTATGTTGATCTATTTCCTCCTCCTATAGTTTTCTAACAGTGACACTCCTTGTCTTAACTGCTTTCTATTTTCTCTATTTGATACTTCCATGATAGTATTCGATTTTTCCCCTTCCTTTCCCTCATTACCCTGTGTTCTTGTGGTAGAACTTTATCAGTTTAGCTGCACACTAATATACTCTATTTACTTCTGTTATATCGCATGGATCTCTATGGACAGTCCTAATTACTCTGTTGATTTGTTTTACCAGACTTCTAACTTTTGGGGTTTTATTGACCTTCTGCAGTCTATTTCTTTTATTGATCTTAATACATCTATTTCTATCTATTAAATTAAGCAACTCTTCTCTTAGCTCATTTTCTTCCAAACTGAGGGCACATCCCTTGTTTCCATTTCCTGCTGGCATTCTATAGACAGTTCTAGAGCATCTTCCAGTAGCACCTTCTCTTCAATTTCATTCTGTACCATCTGTTGCTCCATCATACGGGAACTCACCGGCCTATCACTCCTCAACATTGACTGCATAGGTTCATAGGTTGGTACTAGGCTCTCGGCCCTAGAGCCTATACAAGCCTAGCCATAACAATTCCTTGGATATTTCTTCCCACAATATGTACTTCCCTGGACCCCTTTCTTGCAGGGCAACTGACATGATCCCCGGGGTGAATTTCCTCTCATCCAATCATCAAGGTTCCTTTTGAAGAGGGCCAAGGAGGCGCTCTGCTTGATATGTACGGACAGTCTATTTCAGAGTATGGAGAATCTCTGAGTCAGGAACCTATCCCTCCAGCAGGTTTTGTTCATTGTGATGACAAGGTTTAAATTCCTGGATAGTGTGGTTCTCAGGGATTGGGATTTCTTTAAGTGGAGTATGTCCATCAGCTCAGGGTTTGACATGGCCTTGTATGTTAAGCAGAGATCGCCTCTGAGTAGAGGATATGCCACAGAGTATAGCTGGAGTTTTTTTAGACTGTCAGCACAGGGCATTTACTTTAGGCCTCTGATTCTTTTAGTAAGGTATTTCTGCAGCCTTTCCAGCTGTTGCAGATGTCTTGTGAGGTACATACCAAACAGAGCATGGTACTCTATAATCGGCCCGAGGGATGAGTACAGTGGGACAATGACCTCCTTTTTTCTGGATGAAAAGCCCTTAGTGATGGTGTGCCACACAGAAGGATTTCCTGACTGTTGTGGCGATGTGGTTATCGAAGGCGAGACCACTGTCCACCTGTGTCCCTAAGTCTCTCATCACACTTTCCGTGTTTAGTGTGCTGCCACCTATGTGGTAATTCATGGGTACGTTTTTTTTCCCAAAGGGAATAACTATATATTTCTTGGCATTAAGCTTGAGCCCATGGCTCTGGCACCAAGCATCTGTTTCTGTAAGGCCCTTTTGTAGAATATCCACATCATTTGGGGATTCAATAATGGCTCCAAGTTTGCAATTATCTGCAAACTCTGTTAGCCAGAGTCCCTTAGGGTTAGCCTGTACTTCAGAGAAGTAGATGCCAAACAAGAGCGGTCCAAAGACTGAACCCTGAGATACTCCACTTGTCTGGAGCTGGATTTGGAGTCGGCTACTTTTACAGAGTGGGTTTCATCAGTAAGCCAGTTGGCAACCCATCGAGTGACATAGGGATTTATGCCCAGCTTAATAAGTTTATCTATGATTGCAGAGTGGGGGATGGTGTTGAAGGCCTTGGCAAGGTCCAGATAGGCTGTGTGGACCACCTTACCCTCGTCCACAGCTGTGGAGGCTGATTTGAATAAGTCAATCAGGTTCAG
Source organism: Protopterus annectens (assembly GCF_019279795.1). Lineage (NCBI taxonomy): Eukaryota > Metazoa > Chordata > Ceratodontiformes > Protopteridae > Protopterus > Protopterus annectens. The sequence continues at coordinate 1,350,135,590 of NC_056737.1, forward strand.
GAGACAAGATTGGCCCTTCACGAACCCAAACTGCGTGGGGTCCAGTGTTTGAAGGTTTCCAATGTCTATGTTTAGAAATTCCATGATAATGCATTCCATGCCCTTGCGATCAGGCTCGTCAGACTGATGGGACGGTAGTTCCCCAGATCAAAGGTGGATTCCCCCTTGTGGAGTGGGATATGTGTAGCTGTCTACCAATCAGTGGGCTCAAAGCCTGAGGTGAAACTATGATTAAACATGACACTTACTTGAGGTGCCAGTTCATTTTGTAGATCATGTAGTACACAGCCAGGGATGTCATCTGGTCCCATGGATGCTGTATTCTTAGCTTTGGAGAGTGCAGTTTCTACCTGTGTGGCCGTGATTACCGGAGTTTGGCAATCTTTTGGTATTGAGATGGGCCTTTTATGGGGTGAGAGGAGGATGAAGTTGGCACTAAATCAATCTGCCAGGATACTGGCAATATCCTTGGGATCACTATATTTAATGTCATTCTGTTGTACCTCAGAGCAGATCTGAGCATTGCCATTTAGATTCTTGACATAACTATAGAATGCCTTGTGGTTGTCTTTGGCAATTTTATTTTCGTAACTAGCTTTGGATGATTTTCTGAGGGATCTCAGCTTCTTACTGAGGCTGGTAAGGGAGTTTTTTGTATCCTGAGATTTTCCTCTTCTGCAACCATTTCTTCCTTTTGTTGTATAGTTTGTTTATGGCAGGAGACCACCAGATTGGCTTCCTTTTTTTGGAGAAGAGCATCTTGGTTCTATTTGGGATGGCACGATTCATGCACGAGTGGATGTGCTCGTACAGTGCCTTAGTGTAGGATTCAGCAGTTGAACTTTCAGATCCAGTCTGCATGGGTATCATGAAGTTTGTCACTTCTGACTTAAGTAGCATAAAGTTGGCTTTGGAGAAGTTTTTTTACAGAGGTTTCCTTACTGAGGGGTGGGGGTGGGATGTGGATGTCAACGGTGATTTGCTTATGGTCAGACCTGACCAATGAGGGGGGTGACTACTGGTGTAGAGCATCTATCTCCCATGTTGGTAATGACCAGGTCTAGGATATTGAAGCCCCTGGTGGAACAATGGATTAGTTGATCCAGGGCATTGGAATTTATGAATTCCAAGAACCGTTGGGAAAAGGTGTTGGTACCTGAGTAGTTTTCCCAGTTAATGGCAGGGTAGTTGAAATTACCCAGTATTAGGGTGTTTAGTTGTATCTTAATATTTTCCAGTATGTTTAGAAAGGTGTAGTGAGAATCTTGGGGCATGGTGGGGGATCTGTAGCAAGCTACAATTTGGATTCCAGTCTTACCTAGTGTTAGTTGTACCTGGGGAATTTCAGATGCATTGTGTTGGGCAACTAGCCTGGAGGTGTGAATATCCTTGGTGAATACGGACACTCCACCTTTAGTGTTTCGGTCTTGGTTTGGTGGGTGAAAAGTGTGGTAAGAGTTGTAGCCTGGTATTACAGAGGTGTTCTCTGGAGTCTTGAACCAGGTCTCAGTTACTGCACAGTTATCGATGTTCTCAATTTTTAAGAGTCTCGAGAGAGAGTGTATTTTGAGGTTTAGACTTCTAGCATCGAGTATCATTACCTTCAGATTTTGCATGCTTGTATCTGTTACGGTGGTGGTTTTGTCCTTTGAACCTTGCCTAAAAAAGGCACTATAAGGGTGGCAAGAGCTTTAGCCAGAAACCTGAATCCTAGGGGTGACAGGTGCAGACCATCTCTGGCAAAGCATAGTGGTTTGTCAATCATGTTGTCCCAGGCAGACAGATACTGGATCCCCTTAGAATGACATCAGAAGCTTAGCCAATTGTGGAAGTCAATCATTTTGTCCTTATACTGTGGTATCATTCTGGGCGAAGGCAGGATGCTACTCAGGGCTAGGGTTATACCTGCCTAGGCCAAATGATCTGAGAGCTCTTCCATGTCTCTTTTCATGTAGTCCAGGGAGGTACGTCTCAAGTCATTCACTCCAACATGGACAATGACAGAGTCACATTTGTTCTTGTTGTGGAGTGACTTGAGTGCATGCATTATGTGGCGGATCCTGGCACCCGACAGTCAGCTGACTGTAATTTTCTCCTTGCTCAGCCTGGTGAGTGGGACATCAGTGTGCCTGACTACAGAGTCACCTATGACTAAAGTGTTGGCTACGTTGTCTTGCCTTACGGGCTGTTGTTGGGTGGCACACTGGTGTTGTGAGCTGTGTGTCACTTTGGTTGTGAATGGTGTTTGCATTTCAGATTCGGAGGTCCTTGTTGCTTGGGCAGGTTAATGTTAAGGACCTCTGCATATGTGGGTTTATTGTTGCTATGTGTGGGTGTTGATGGTGTGGGTTTTGAAGGGCTATGTGTTGCTTGAGGTGTAGTGCAGGTGTTAACCTTCTCCTCTTAACTGTCTAGCACAATCTTGGCTGGGGATAGCTTTGCTTCCAGTTTGGCTATGTAAGTGCATCTCTCACAGGTTGTAGTGTTGGGTGGTATGAGAGGGCTTTCTGTGTACATGAGGCAGTTGCTGCATTGCCCCAGTATGCCCAGGTTCACCATGTGGACAGGAGAAATCACTGGAAGCTGACCCTTGGACATGCCTGTTTAGCTGCTTTTTTTTGTAAAGTACAGGAGCTGTTTTCCCTTACTTTTGCAAGGTACTTTGCAATTATAGGCTGTTTAGTGCCTACAATTAATTTCTCCTTATTGACAAGGAGAGTTGAGTGCTTGTATCAGTTTAAGGCTTCCCAGTGCTTTCCAGCAGGTTCTAGAGCAACTGTTAGTCACAGGGATTCAGATTTCAGTGCTACTACTGAGAAATCAGCTAGTTCTAAGGGAAAATTTGAATAGCAGACTTTCTGGCACCTGAAATAGTTTAACCGTAGCCCTGCGGTACTGCACGATGCAGAAAATGCAAAAACACACGCGTTTTTAAGCCAGAAAGTTGAAAGGGATAGAAATCAGCCCAAAAATGCTAAAAAAATTACAATTTCAGAGCTGGAACCACTCCTCTGGTGTTATACAGTCAGTACAATGCTCACCACTCCCACTGGTAAGCAGTATGACTTCCCTCTACCACAGCAAGGTCTGGATAGCTATGAACACAGAAAATAAAGTCCTGAAACAAGCAAAGCGTGGGATCTGGACTATACTAGCTAGGAAATGCGAGAAACAAGCAAACAAGATAGTATGTGTTTTTTTTTGGTTAAAACAGGCTAAACAATGCAATAATACAGTAAATAAGCACAGAAAAGGCTAACACACTTGAGTGTGTAGCCCTAAATAGTAAATGCAATTAAAACTCTACAAAATTAGCAATTTAAAACTTTTTAAATGAAGCAAGGCAAGTGCACAACTGAAAAACGATTTAAGAGGCAGTAATACAGTAGAATAGGTAGCTAGTCTACATATACAGAAAAGTTTATATTTTTTATTTTATTTGCAGTTTGATGACTGGGGAGGTCCACTGGGCTCAAAGAGCCCATTTTCAGTGGAGGCCCGGGGAGAAAAGCTCCATAATACATAGTACAAGCTCCATAGTATGAAGTACAATACACAGTAGAAATAGAACCAAAGTAAGCAGATTTTACATACAAAATAGTAAAAATTAAACAAAGTTAAATAGGAACATAGAGTAACGTATAATACATATTTACAAGTTTACTGGTTGAGAACAGTAGAACAGAGTTAGATTAGTACAGATGTTTAGATCATCTGAGAATGGTATAGAAGTAACATTAGCAAGAAGGCAGTACATAGGGTTAATCCCTAATGTGTAAGGAAGAACTAACCTTATGTGTGATGAATGTACCCAAGTATTAAGCAAGTTAGGTAGGTAGAGTGCAACTGCATATCCATTTATGGGAGAGTTAAGAAAGGAGCTGGGTTTTGAAGTGTTCATAGTTCTCAGAAATTCTTAGAGATGGAGGAAGAGAATTCCATTTTTTGGCTAAGGAAAAGGATAAGAGAAGCTGACAAGCAGGACGATTTGGTTTATATACAGAGATTAGATTTTGGTGGACAGATCTTAGAGTTCTGTGAGGGGTGTATAATGGTAAGATGTTAGTGCTGGACATAAAGTTGGTTTAAAAATAAGCTTGTGAGTAGTGATGAGTTGGAGGTAGTCAAGATAGTTGGGAAGTCCTAGCCATTGCAGCTGGTGGAGAGCTATACAGTGGTGAGTGGAGTATTTGGATGAGGTGGCGAACGTTGATATTTTGTTATAGCAGGTTTCTAGCTTAGAAGAGATGAAGGAAGACAGGTTGGTTAGTAGGGGAGCACCATACATTAGTGAAGGTAGTACGTAGGTAGTGGCGAGGGTCTGTCTTGTTGAGGGGGAGAGGAAGTGGGAGTTTCTGTACAGCATGCCAAGTTTCTGATGGGTTTTCTTAATATTTAGATGAATATGGGTATCACATTTTAGGTGTTCATCAATAGTAACTCCAAGAAGTTTAGCAAAAGGAACAACCTCTATAGTGGAGTTGGCATGGCTGATAATATTGAAAGAGGTTTTGTCGAGGGGGAGAGATTTTGAGGGAGAGAATAGTAGGATTTTTGATTTGTTGGCATTCAAAGAGAGGTGATTTTGAAGCATCCAGTTCTCAGTAGTTGAGAAGGCAGTTTGTGTTTGGAGCTCAAGGAGGTCTGATGTAGAGCAAACTAAAGTTGAGTCATCTGCATATTGTGCTATCTTAGTGTTAGGAATGGTTGCATGGAAATCATTAATGAAGATATTGAAGAGCATATGGCCAGGTATGGATCCCTAGGGTACTCCGGTTGGGGTAGGAAGGAAGGCTGAGGTGCCAGGCTTCCATTTCACTGCCTGAGATCTGTCAGAGAGGTAGCTGCTGAACCAGGTAATGGTGTTTTGTGAGAGATTAAGATTAGGGAGGTGGTTAAGAAGGTGGGTATGGGAGACTGTATCGAAAGCCTTGGAGAGGTCGAGGAGGACTGTGGATACAAGGTCTCCAGAGTCACGGGGTGGTTTACGATGTCTAGAAGTGAGAGAAGAGCTGTTATTGTGCTATGGCCAGGATGGAACCTATGTTGTGTTGGGGTCAGGAGCTGATTATTTGTAAGAAATGGCATGAGCTGGAGGTGGATGCATTTCTCAAGCATTTTTGAAATAGAGGAGAGAATTGCTATGGGTTGGAAGATGGATATATTATTATTTTTGCCTCCTTTATGGAGGGGTTGGATAAAGGCTGCACGCCACAATTTGGGGACATATGATTCCTGTATGGATCTATTGATGAGTGTGCTTATGTGGATGCCAATGCTGTCTGCTGCCATTTTTAGAAAGATTGAGGGGATGTCAGGGGCATTGGGGCAAGGCTTAAGCTTAGAGAGAAGTTTTTTTTATATATGAGGTGGGGATGGGTTTGAGATGGAATATGGGAGGAGAGTTTGGGACGGAAGGTTGGAGAGAGGAATTGGGTTGGGGGGAGGTGATGTTGTTTGGGAATGTTTTGGTGAGTTCTGCTACAGAGTTAGTAAAGGAGGAGTTTAGAACAGAGTAGCTACTTCTGGGTCAGATTTACTACTGTCTGGGCAAGGGTTGTTTTTGGTTCCTGGGTTAAGAAGAGAGTTGATGGATTTCCAGAACTGTTTGGGGTGTGAGGAATGATTAGATTGAAGTGTGGTATAGTATGCTTTTTTTATATTGTATAATATGTTTTTTGGCTAAGTTGCAAAGTTGTTTATATTTAAGAAGGGTGTCAGGGGGCTTATTATGATGGTAGAGTTTCCAGGTTTTGTCCCTTTGTTGCATGATTGTTTTGGTATCTTTAGTAAGCCAGGGGGCGAGAGCTCTAACAGAGAAAACCTGTGAAATAAACTCAAGAGTAAACTATGTACAAAAGGGTGGAACGGCCACACCCAGGCAACATGAAAGAAAAAAACGAGCAAGAAGTGGGCTAGAGGGAGGGTAAACTACTGCAACAGTTATCTATTAGAACATCTACTGTTAATGGTAAGTTTACTTACACAACTGTACTATGCTCAATGCACAGATCACTACTGCAGTAGTCTAAGCTAAGTAGATTATCATAGTTTAGAAACCTAACATGAGGAGGCTAATAAATTATGACTCCAGTAGCCTCTGGGGTATGGTCCTAGCAAAGCCTGTTCTGGACCTGGAATGTGAATTTAGTTTGTAGTGTTTTGTACAACAGCATACAGGGACCAAATTATTCTTCTAGAACACGTCTCTACCCCTTTCCAGAAAGCTAGTAAAGTAGCTAAACCCTTTGTGAAACAGGTTATAACCCTAACTGAAAGTAGCACATTACGGTTAGGACAATTAAAAGCAATAGCAGGAGACAACAACCTGGAATCTGCTTGATACTGGTTGTCCTTTCCTCTTACTCTCATAGGAGACAAACAGCTGATCACCTTTCCTGAAAGCTAGATTTTTGTCTAGGTAACATCTGAGCAATCTGTTGACATCAGCATGTGAAGAATGTTTTCTCCCTTGTTCTTGGGTTCAGAGAAGAAGACAGGAAGGTGGATAGTGTGGCTTAAAATAAACTCAGAAACAGCTTTAAGTATAAAAGGAGGATTCGTTTGTAAAGAAACCCTGTCCTTGTGAAAATGAGATAGAACTGACTCACTATAAATGCTTTTAACTCAGATACTCTCATAGTGGATGTCAAACAAATGACTAAAACAATCCTCCATGTTAAGAATCTCAGATTAGCCTGATGAAAAGCTTGCTCTCTTCTCCATTTGAAAATACTCAGCTACAAAGCTGAGATCCCAGGGAGGAGCCACCTGCTTCCTGGGTTAACGGATATCCTACACCTCCTTTCAAAAACTGTCTAACATGAACATGGTTAGAAGGGTGGGATCAAAGAGCAGACAAGCAGAAACTGCCAGAAAATGTATGTTGTCAGAGGAATAAGAAAATACAGGGTACAGTAACTCTCACAATTAATCAAGAACCAGAGAGACTAGTCTGAAAAGGGTCCTGGTTCTTGGACTGGCACCAATTAGAACATTTTCCCACCTGCACATATATGGTTTCATAGTAGCATTTTTTCACCTCCTTTAGTGCCTCCTACATATCATCAGAAAAAAAGGCCTAAAAGGTATTAACATTTTATCATTCGAGCATTTCATTGAAGACTTTTCATATTAGAGTGTAACAAACAGACCAGAAAAAGTAGAACCCCCCTAATCAAAATAGGGGAAGCCACCTAGAGCAGTTGACCCATAATGAGCAGCGTATCCCAGGGATCGGTCTTGGGGCCTCTGTTATTCAGGATACACTTCTCTGAGGTACAGGCCAAAACCAGTGGACTATGGCTGGCCAAGTTTGCAGAGGACTGCAAGCTGGGCACTGTCATCAATTCCCTATATGATGTGGGTATCCTCCACGAGGGTCTCGCTCAAACAAATGACTGCTGCCAGAAACAAGGCCTCAAGCTGAATGCCAAAAAATGCATCATCCTCCTCTTTGGGGAGAATGACATCCCCACATACTATCCCATTAATAACAATATCCTAAGTACACAATCAGTAATGAGGAATTTGGGCAGCCAGGTTGATAGTAACCTGAATTTTGATCACCATGTTGCTTCCATTGTATGGAAAGCTTTCTACATGGCCCACCTCATAAGTAGGGGTATCTCATCCAGGGACAAAGAGGTCGTAACATCCCTGTATTCTTCCCTTATAAAGTCAATTATTGAGTACAACACCCCCTTTGGCATGTACCTCGCAAAGCACATGCCACAGCTGGAAAGACAGCAGAGGTTTCTAACCAGGAGAATCCAGGGCCTCAAACACCTACTCTACAAAGCTAGGCTAAATGCCCTATCCCTCTACTCAAGTTTCATACAGACTCCTCAGAGATGATCTCTGTTTGGCATATAAAGCAATTTCAGACCCCGCCTTGATGGGACTGCTGCATATCCGCAAGTCAAGCTCCACTCGAGCAATCCATACACATGACCTCAACCTGGTCTGTGATATCAACAGAACTTGGTGGGACAGATTTGTGTCCCAGAGACTCCCCCATCTGTGGAATAGACTCCCTCTCCACGTCAAGCAGAGTACCTCATTATCCCTTTTTAAGCGCAACCTGGATAACTGGATGGGAAACAGAAAATACACCCCTAGGATTCCACCTGTGTCCCTACTGGACAGGGGCTTTGGGTGCTGACTTGTCTAAACATGGGCTAAACTCTTGGCTAGACTTATAAAGGGCCTCACGGCCGATAGTCTAGTAACCTCCCATGATCCTATGATCTTGTATGAACAAATCTAGTCCATGGGGAAGTTTGTAGTAATTGTTCTTGGCCAGAATGAAAAAAAAAACACTGCTGCCTGGGCCAAAAAGTAGTCACCACCATAATTTCTGGAGTCCTTCTAAATCTTTAGAAAAATCCTGTATATCAGCGGAAGTAGTGGAAAAGGATACAGGAGCATTTCTGTCCATGGGAATGAGAAAGTGTCGGTCTTCCAAGGCCTATTTGCAAGGAGTCCTGCAATAGAATTTCTCTAGCTCTTCTGTTCTGAAAGCAGGCAAACAGATCTACTTGAGGTGTTGGATCAGTTCTTGGAAGACCTCAGGATGAAGTTTCCATTTGTGAGTGGGATCTGCCGTGGTCCTGCTGAGCTCATATGAAGTCAGGTTTTACTCTGATGAAATATATGAAGCCTACAAAGTCAGTCTCAGCTGAATTGTCATAGCAGTCCGCAAAGACAGTAGGATCTGGTATTCCTTGGTTTGTCCATGTACTACATCACACTGGTGTGGTCTGTGCACTTGCAGAGGTTTTGAGGAACAGAGATGAATTAAGGATTTCAATGCACTGATCTCTACCAACATTTCTTTGACATCTATATGTTTGTCTGTCTGAACAGTTTCACAGAACTTTTACCCCTTTGGAAACCACACCTCAAGCCAAGTCTAATGCACCTATAGTTACAGACTGTAGAAGAGTCAGAGGGGAGTGTAGGAGACCTGGGTTGCAAGAGATCTGGTCTATCCACCAAGGAATCTCCCTTTTTACAAATCCCATAATTGGGATGTGAAAGGACAAAGGGTGCGAATGTTGAATCTACACTGATCTGAGGTACCACTGTATATTCCTCATATGCAGTTTTCAAGCATGGCAATAGTACAAAAATGTAATAAGAGAAAGTCATGTGGATCAAAGAATTATCTATTGTTAAACAAAGCCATAATAAAAAACTATAAAATGGGGAGGAATCCAAGTATGGTATAAACAGATTACAAAAAAAAAATATTCAACACCATCCCACATTCATGGATAATGGAATGCTTACTGATGTACAAGCTACACCCTACATTGATCAATTACATCGCAGGGACCATAAAACAGCAGCAAACCACTCTGCAGCTAAGCCATAATGAACGGCATATTATCCCAGGGATTAAAATTCAAAGCAAGTGATTCGTTGTTACACCTGCTATTGGGACTTGCCCTTAAACCCATTAAGTTATTTATTTAATAGATTAGGCTATGGTTACAATTTAACTTCCAGAAGCCAACCTTGTTTAAAGACATCTCATCTACTTTTTGTGGATGACTTAAAGTTGTACAAATGGTTAAAACTTTCTCAGATGATACTGCTATTTGGTCTTGATAAATGTGTAAAAGCAACATTTATAGAAGGGAAGCTGCAGCACCAAAAAATATAAACCTGGCACTGAAATGTGATATAAAGGAACTTGAGCAGGAGGGAGTGTATAAATATTTGGGAACTGATGAACGGTCAGCAATAAAACAAACTGAGAAAAAAAGGTCAGTAAGGAATACTTCAGAAGACTAAAGCTAATACAGAAAATGCTTTTGATATCTACAAATAAAGTACAACCTATAAATCAATTTGCTCTTCCAATTCTAACTTACAGCTTTGGTGTGACTGATTGACCCAAAAAGTACTGAATCAGTTAGAAAAGAAAACAAGAAAAATGCTTCATGGTTATTAAATAATAGAAAAAAACCCAGTGCATACCAATATTATTACAAGTTCATATGTAAATAATAGGCAATCAGTCTGCAGACTGATTTCAAGCCTAGCCTAAAAACTCTATTCAAAACTTTCCTCTAGTCTCAAGGAGGGCAATACAAGATAGACTGGAAGAGAACTGGAGGCTCCCCATCAAATTATTTAGGTTTACCTTGAAGGTGGCAAGGTGCTACTCTACTTCACATGTAGTGGAAGTTTGTTCCAGAGGTGAGAGATATGTTGAGATATGAATCTATCATTCCAGTGTGTCTTATTTATCTGCTGATGAAGGTTTAACTCCTTTAATAGAGTATCTATGTACCATTAGTTTTGCAAAGGATTAGGAGATCAGATAGGGTTGGATGATTCATGCTGCAAAAGGCTAGATAGATTTCCAAGTAGAAATCTGTAAGAGACTGAGTACTGAGAAAAGGCTGCCAGTCTCTGCTGATAACCAAGATTTTTGAGGCCACTAATTTTTTTAGTTATGCATCTCTGAGTTCTCAAGTTGTGGCGTATGTTTAGATAAATACATCCCAAAAGGTGCAGTGTTATTCAATAATGGATCTGATAAGATATGGCTAAATGAGAATTAAGATTTATTTGGATCTAATTGAGATGCCTTTGGAAATTAGATGGGCAAGATAAAAGTCTTTCAGAACTACTGTGAAGAGATGATGGCCAAATGATAAGGAATTATCAACAGGAATCTCTAGATCCCTTACAACAGTATCAGACTGGAGGGGAAAATCTCCTATACGGTAAAGTAAAACTGTTTTGTATACCAAAATGACCTACACTACATTTTTTTTTTACATTTTAATTTGAGAACACTGCCATTACACCGATTAACATGTTTTAAGCCATGTTGGAGCAAAGTACAGTTGTGTACACTTACCATAAATGTAGATGTTCGAGTGTCTTCACTGTTGCAGTCATGACTGTAGGGTTCTCCCCTGCCGGCAGGCAGTCCTCGGTCGGCCAGAATCCCACAGTCTGGGTCCGGCGTCGGCTGTTCACCCATGCTCCCTGACGTCAGAGCGCCAGGAGTATAAAGCTGACAGCCGACGCCATGTTCTCCAGTTTTTCTTGCCCCAGATGTCAGAAGTTCCAAAATGAGTAAGGTCCCTTCACCTTTTGCAAATACACCTCAGAAGAAGGGTGAAAAAGGGAACCACACAAAAGAAAAAATAAGAGGAAACAGGAGGGAGGGAAACCCCGACTGCAACAGTGAAGACACTCGAACATCTACATTTATGGTAAGTGTACACAACTGTACTATGTTCATCGTGTTTCACTGTTGCAGTCATGACTGTAGGGTAGAATCCCAAAGCTGAAAGAAAGGGAGGTGGTCATAAAGTAGAGGGGGTGGCTATAAGGCCCTGCAAGACTGCAGAAGCAAAGCCTGCCCTAGACTTAGAGTATAGGTTGATTGTAGTGCTTGGAAAAAGTATGCACTGAACTCCAAGATGCAGCTTCCAAAATGTCTTTGGTAGGAACTCCCCTGAGGAAGACAGCTGATGTGGCAGCAGCTCTGGTAGAGTGAGTCCTTATACTCCCTGGGATTTGCTTTCCATGGTGCGAATAGCAGAATCTGATTCCATGAGCAATCCATTTAGAAATGGTCTGTTTTGAAATGGCTTTACCTTGGGAACTAGAAGCATAAGCAACAAACAATTGCTCTGATTTCCTGATGTCCTTGGTTTTGTCCAGGTAAAAACGTAGTTGTCTGTGTACATCCAAGGAATGCAAGATCCTTTCCCCTTTATTTTGAGGAGTGGGGAAAAAAGCTGGCAACTGAATAGTTTGATTTAAAGCCACTTTGGAAACCACCTTAGACATAAAAGTAGGATTAGTCCTTAAAGACACCCTATCTTGATGAAAAATAATATAAGGTTCCACAGCCATAAGAGCTTGCAACTCTGAAACCCTCCTGGCAGAGGTCAGAGCTAACAGGATGGCTGTCTTCCAAGATAAGAACTTGATGTCAGATGAAGCAGCAGGCTCAAAAGGAGGTAAGGTGAGCTTTTCCAAAACATAGTTGAGATCCCAAGCAGGAATGGGAGGAGATCTAGGGGGCCTTAAGTTCTTAAGCTCCTCTGAGAAATTGTCTCATGAGCTGATGGGAAAAGATAGGAGGGTCTGTATTATAATGAGCAGAAATAGCAGAGGCGTGTATCTTTATGGAAGAGAAAGAGAGACCCTTATGTAAGAGGTCTGACAGGTAAAGTAAAATCTGAGGAATGTTAGGAATAAGAGGATCAGAATCCTGAGCCTTCATCCAGGAACAAAATCTTTTCCATTTACCTGCATAAGATTTTCTAGTGCTAGGACGTCTGGCTTCTAAAATGACATCCATAACCTGCTTGGGTAGGAGAGAATGAATCAAAGATCCTGGATTAACCAAGCCGCCAGGCTGAGAGTTTTGACATGGGAGTGTAGAATCTGACCCTGGTGTTGGGACAGAAGGTTCGGAATCTGTGGTAAAACCCAGGGTGGCTCTAGACAAAGGTTTCTCAGTGTTTGGGTACCAAAACTGTCGAGGCCAATTTGGGGCCAGCAAGATTATCATCTTGGGCTTGTCCTGCTTGATCTTTAGTAATACCCGTGGAAGAAGTGGAAGAGGCGGAAAGGCATATCCTGAGAGGTTTCTCCAACTGAATGATAGAGCATCCACTTTCCAAGCTTGATTGTGGAAAGTCCTGGTACAAAAAACTTGTAGTTGATGATTGAGGTGGGATGCAAAGAGGTCTGTGCGAGGACATCCCCAGACTGCTGTAATCATCTTGAATATTTCGGAGTCCAACATCCATTCGTGTGGATCCGAAAGGTTTCTGCTTAGACTGTCTGCCAGGAAGTTTTGCTTCCCTGGTAGACACTGTGATTGAAGGTCCAGATTGCAAGCTAGAGCTGTGTTCCAAAGATCCATGGCTAGTCTGCAAAGGGGATATGAATGAGATCCCCCTTGCTTGTTTATGTACCACATAACTGTGGTGTTGTCTGTCCGTATCAGTAGTTGTCCTGGTTGTAGAAGATTCCTGAAGGCCAATAGAGCTTTCTGAATGGCTAACATTTCCTTTAAATTGATATGCAGGTGCTTCTAATCCTTTGTCCATAGGTCCTGCAGACAGTTGCCCCGAAAATGGGCTCCCCAAGCATAATCTGAGGCGTCCGTGGTTAGAATCTGAGTGGCAAGAGGCAGACAGAAGGGTTTTCCTTTGTTTAGAGTACATGCCTTGGACCACCAAAGGAATTCCTTTTGAAGACAAGGCAGGATGGAGATCAGTATGTCTAGACTGTGACAATGTTGAGACCATACACTTTTTAGGTACCACTGTATTTTCCTCATATGTAGTCTTGCATATGGTACTAGAAGGATGCAGGAGGCCATGTAACCCAGAGCCTGCAGGAATCTCCTTGCAGATAGCTGAGTTGTAGTTGCCAAGGTTTTGAATATTGAAGCCAGCTGTAACTGTTTTTCGTATGTCAGAAATGCCATCTGGGTTGTTGCGTTTAGAGAAGCACCCTGAAAAATTATCCGTTGTGAGGGTGTCAAAATTGACTTTTTTATGTTTATAGTGAATCCCAGGCACTTGAGAAGATTCTGAACAAACTGTAGATGCTGGAGTAAGACATCCTTGCTGTCTGCCTGAATAAGACAGTTGTCCAGATAAGGGTAAATTTGAATTCCCTTGAGTCTGCAATAAGCTACTACTGGAGCCAGGCACTTGGAAAGACCCTGGACGCAGTAGACAATCCAAAGGGCAGCGCAAAGAATTGGTAGTGGGTCGATCCTGCCTTGAACCTGAGGTATTTTCTGTGTTCCTGTCTGATGGGAATGTGTAAATATGCTTCTTTTAAATCTAAAGTTACCATCCATGCATTTTTGGCCAGCATTGGCAGTAGCTGCTGTAGAGTAAGCATCTTGAATTTTGGTATCTCTACGAAAGTGTTCAAGACTGACAGATCCAGAATGGGTCTCCATGAATTTTGCTTTCTGGGGACTAGAAAGAGCCTTGAGTAAAAACCTTGTCCCATCTCTGAAACTGGAACTAGTTCTATGGCTTTCATAGCCAAGAGAGCTTCCACCTGGTTTAATGCCTCTGACCATTGATGTCTTGGAAGATCTGGCCATCCGCTTGGCCTTGGTGGGGTATGAAAATGGAATTTGTAACCTCATGAAACCGCATCCAGAACCCACTTGTCTTGGGTTATACGAGTCCAATTTAGATGAAAAAGAGAAAGTTTTCCTCCGAGAGGGGCTTCCAGGCAAGAAGTTCCTGCAGCCCAACAGAGGGAGTCATTGAGTCTGTTTTCTATGAGCTTGCGACCTGTCTTCTCCTCCCCTAGGGGTGGAAGCAGTCCACTGTCTTGGTCTATAAGAGGTTTGCGCTTGAGGCCTACCTCAGGGGTGTCTATATGTACCCCTCTGAGGCCTGTCTGAATTGGGAAAGGACCAATTTTTTGTAGGCCAATTCCTGCTAAATCTGGGTGGCTGTACTTGTAAGAAATCTTTAACTGTTTGCATTGACTTTGCCTTGTCCTCCATCTTTTTAATCACATCTTCAGCTTTAGATCCAAATAAAACATTATGCTGAACAGGAGCATCCAATAATTTAGCCTTTACCTGATCTGGCAAATTTTGTTCCTTTAACCATGCATGCCTTCTAATTACTGTGCCAGAGGCAGCAGCCCTACAAGAAGCCTCCAAAGCATCAAATCCACAGTGTAAACCATGCTTCCCAACTTGTTCAGTGGTATGCAATAAGTCATGTAGTTCCTTATCCTCTGCACAGGCGGAAATAGAACTCAGCTTCTGCTTTAAAACAGATAGGAGAAATTGCTGGTATTTCAGCATATGAAACTGGCAGTTTAAAGCCCTAATAGATAAAGTAGCAGAAGTGTACACCTTCTTGCCCCATCTTTCTAAAGATCTAGAATCCTTCTCAGTGGGAATGGGGTTTTTAGCAGAAGCGGCCTTAACGCCCTTAGGACCCTGAGAAATGGTTTCAGGGTCAGCAGTAGGGTTCTTGAATAAAAACTGGTGGGAATCAGGAACCCTATAGTATCTGTCTGGCTTAACAGGAGCTGGAGGAAAAGAGTCAGGAGTTAAGTTAGCCTCTGAAAAAGCATCATCCACAATATCCAAAATAGGAAGAATAGCCAGGGGCCTATGTTGGGGAAGAAGAAGAAAATCTCTTAGTCTTTTCTTAGATTCCGAGTACTCCTGTCCTTCCTAGTGAAAAGGCTCCCTCATTTCATGCAAAGTTTCCCCAAAAGAGAAATCCTCAGGGGGAGACGCTGAAGGAATGGATTCCTCAGCATCAGAATCCTAATAAGGAGGAAAAGAATATTCCTGGTCAGAAGAAGAAACAGAAGCTTGATCAGAGGAGTCATAATAAAGTTCCTGCCTTGGCCTTTTATCTGGAGGGGGATGTGAACCCCTAATCATAGTAAGTAAGTCCTCCGCCATTAAGTAACTGTTTCTGAGACTTGGGAGCCGGATCAGAAGAGGCCTGGGTTGCAGTCTTTGATTTGGAAGGAGTCTTTGCCTTTGTCTTTGGCTTTGCCTTTATAAGAAGCTGAGTAGGCCTGAAAACCCCTTCGGAAGCCGGTACCTGCACAGCGGCTCCGGACCCATCCGAAGGAGCATTGTCCGAAGGTCCAACTGAAATATTCAAAGGCCTAGTTGGCTCCTCGTGGGAGTCTGTTTCGGCTGTCGGTTCCGAAATGGCCGACGACAGGGGCTGCAAAAGCGCCTCACTGACGACGGCAGAACCTGAAGCTGGCTCCTCTTGTGCGATATCGTCTGATTTGGACCTCGGAGGCCTGTCTTTGTCCTTGCGTCGTTTGTGAACTCCGGTAGCCGGAACCGTATCCGACGACATTTTGTAATTAAAACGCCTACCGAAGTAATGAAAAGCAAAATCGTACCTTTGTTTAATAGTACGTTGATTGAATCTAGCACAAAACCGACAACTAGCTACGTCGTGGTCAGGGCCTAAGCAAGGAATACAGTAAGAATGAAAATCCTTATGAGGTATTTGCTTCCCACAAGAAATACAATTATTAACTTTTTCTGACATCGGACTGGAGCAAGAAAAAAGTTTCCCCAATGGGGTACTTAGCTTTCAGTAGGAGAAGAAAGTCTTCGGACTGAAGTCTGATCAGAAAAAATTGTCAGGAGTCAGCCGACCGGCACTTGCAAACTGTTATCACCGCACGACAAGAAAGACTGGAGAACATGGCGTCGGCTGTCAGCTTTATACTCCTGGCGCTCTGACGTCAGGGAGCATGGGTGAACAGCCGACGCTGGACCCAGACTTTGGGATTCTGGCCGATCGAGGACTGCCTGCCGGCAGGGGAGAAAGTACAGTTTTGTACCTACCATAAATGTAGATGTCCGAACTGGATAGCATCTGCAGTCATAACAAATGGGTTGTCCTGTCGTCAGGCAGCCCTTCGGTCGGCCGGATTCCAAAGTCTGGGTCCGGCTTCGGCTGATGTCGCACTTCACCCGACGTCATCTCTGCTGGTCTTCGGGTATAAAGGCATCAGCCGACGCCATTTTCCTCAGTGTTTCTTGCCCCAGATGCCAATTGCCCTCTTGGAAAGCTAAATTTTGGATAAATGCCAATGTTTCCAAAATAGTAGAAGGCAAACACAAAAAATAAACATGTATGTACATATATACAAACAAATACACCATAAGAGACCCCCCCCCCAGCTAGCTATTAGGAGGGTAAATACCCTAGGAGTAGCGCAGAGGGGAAGGAGGGAGGGTAATCCTGACTGCAGATGCTATCCAGTTCAGACATCTACATTTATGGTAGGTACAAAACTGTACTATGTCCTTCATGGATGCATCTGCAGTCATAACAAATGGGTAGAATACCATAGCCAACTAGGGGAGGAGGAATAATAGTTATGGTGTAGACAGGATCCCTTGCAGTACAGCAGTGGCAAACCCTGCTCGGGATCTAGAATATAGAGGTAAATTATAATGCTTGGCAAATGTATGCACGGAGGTCCAAGTAGCCGCCTCAATAATGTCCTTGGTTGCCACTCCTCTTAAGAAAGCTGTGGTAGTGGCTGTAGCCCTTGTAGAATGAGGTCTTATGTTTTGTGGAATTGGTTTTCCATGGTAGGAGTAACAGAATCTTATGCAATTTCCTATCCATTTGGAGATTGTCTGTTTGGAAATTGCTTTTCCTTCCCTTCCTATTGCATAGGCTACAAAGAGCTGGTCAGTTTTTCTGTTACCTTTGGTCCTGTCCAGGTAGTAGCGTAACTGTCTGTGTACATCCAAGGTATGCATTATTCTTTCACCTGTGTTTTGTGGATTGGGAAAGAAGGTAGGTAGGTGGATTGCCTGGTTTAAAGACACTCTGGATACCACCTTAGGCATAAATGTAGGATTAGTTCTCATGGACACCCTATCTTGATGGAAGATTAGGAAGGGTTGCACTGCCATTAAGGCCTGTAGTTCCGAAACCCTCCTTGCTGAAGTAATAGCCAGTAGGAAAGCAGTTTTCCATGACAGGTGTTGTAGATCTGCTGTTGCTGCTGGTTCAAACGGAGGGAGTGTTAACTTCTCTAATACAAAGTTCAAGTCCCATGCTGGCAATGGTGGTTTCCTAGGAGGTTTTACATTCTTGATCCCTCTGAGAAACTGCCTGAGTAGAGGATGTGAAAAGACAGGAGGATCAAAGCTGTATTCTGCTGAAATAGCTGATGCATGTATCTTGATGGACGAATAGGACAGGCCTGTATGTAGAAGCTCTGCCAAGTACTCCAGAATGTTAGCAATATCTATGTTCGACACATCTTTTCCTCTTTCAGTACTCCAAATGACGAACCTTTTCCATTTTCCTGCATAGTTCCTTCTTGTTGAAGGTCTGCGGGCTTCAAGGATAATGTCTTTAACCCTTTGTGAAAGGTCTGGTTTAGTTACTGCTATGTGATGTTCCAGGCAGTCAGTTGCAAGGTTTTTAGGTTTGGATGTATGATGTTGTAGTTGTTCTGAGTTAACATCAGAGGCATCAGGGGTATTGACCACATTTTCTCCCGAGACATGCTCCTCAGCAATGGGTACCAGTGTTGTCTTGGCCAGTTCGGAGCTATCAGAATTATCCTTGGACGTTCCTCTTTGATTTTCAGTAGTACCTTGTGCATCAAAGGAAGAGGTGGGAATGCATATGCTGTCAGGCCTTCCCAGCTGAAGGATAGGGAGTCCACCTTCCATGAAAGTGGGTGGAATGTCCTTGTGCAGAATTTTTTGAGCTGGTGATTTTGTGGGGAAGTGAATAGATCTATTTGTGGCCTTCCCCATTTCTTTGTGATGGCCTTGAAGATGTCCGGGTGTAGCATCCATTCGTGAGCATCGGAGGTGGTTCTGCTTAAAATGTCTGCTAGTGTGTTCTCTTTCCCCGGTACAAATATTGCCTGTAACTGGATGTTGTAGCTGAGAGCCAGATTCCAAAGGTCCAAAGTCATTCTGCATAGGGGGTAAGAATGAGTGCCTCCCTGTTTGTTGATGTACCACATGACTGTGGTGTTGTCTGTCCTTATCATCAAATGACCTTCTTTGAGGAATGGTCTGAATTTTAGGATTGCCAGTTTTACTGCCAGCATTTCTTTTTGGTTTATGTGCAGGTGCTGCTGGTCCTGAGTCCACAGTCCTTGTATGCATTTGTCCAGCATGTGTGCTCCCCATCCTAGGTCTGAGGCATCCGTTGTGATGGTTTGGTTTGCTCGAAAGTTGTGGAAGGGTAAGCCTGGGTTTGACTGGAATGCCCGAGCCCACCATAGGAACTCCTGTTTTAAGCATGGGATTAGTGGTATTTCTGTTTCCAAGCTGTGCCTGTGTTGAGATCATAAATTCTTTAGGTACCACTGTAACTTTCTCATATGCAGTCTGGCATGTGGGACCAAGATTATGCATGATGCCATGAAGCCCAAGGCCTGCAGAACTTTTCTTGCTGTTAGTTTGTACTGCTTTGTTAATGCCAAGAAGTAAAGAGGGAGTTCTTTTTGTTTTTCTGCAGTTAGGAATGCCATCTGTTTTACTGTGTCCAATTCCGCCCAAGAAAGTTCTTGTCTGGGATGGTATCAGTCTTGACTTTTGAAAATTGACTGTGTATCCCAGGGCTTGTAGCAAGTAAATGACCCTTTGTAAATCTGTTGTCAGCTTGCTTTTGTTGTCCGCTTGTAACAGGCAGTCGTCCAGGTATGGATAAATTTGGATTCCCTGTACTCTGCAGTGAGCGATTACTGATGCCAGGCATTTTGTGAATACTCTGGGCGCAGTAGATAAGCCAAAGGGCAATGCTGAGAATTGATAATGCTCTGATCCTGCAAGAAATCTGAGGTATCTTCTGCAATTTGGTAGAATGGGGACGTGCAGGTATGCCTCTTTGAGATCTAGAGTCACCAGCCAACACTCCTTGCCCAGCATGGGAAGAAGTTGCTGTAGGGTCAGCATTTTGAATTTTGGGACAATGATGTATGTGTTTAAGATGGACAGGTCGAGAATAGGTCTCCAGTTTTTTTCTTTTCTTGGTACTAGGAAGAGTCTGGAGTAGAATCCTTTGCCCTGTTCTGTTATTGGTACCTTTTCCACAGCTCTCATCTTTATTAATTCTGCTGTCTGGTGCAGGGCTTCTATTTTTTGATTTGGGGCCAGGTTTGGCATTCCTCTTTTTACTGGTAAAGTGTGGAAGTGGAACCGGTAGCCTTGGTCTATGGTTTGCAAAATCCACTTGTCTTTTGTAATATAGTGCCAATTTTTCGAGAATAAGGCTAACTTTCCGCCTAATGGTGCTGCTACTTGCTCCCTGGTAGGTGGAGTCAGAGCCAAGTCACTGTGATTGTCCTGTTGCAGTGGCAGTGGTTGCATCTGTGCCTCGGTTATTGCCTTGCCACTGTCGTCCTCTGTAGGCACCTCCTCTGGATTGATTTCTGCCCCTAGAGCATCTGTTCCTGCCCCTTTGGGATCTTGTGGAGTCAGGAAAGGACCAATTTTTGGCAGGCCAGTTCCTGCTAAACCTTGGGGGCTGAACCTGTAGGAAATCTTTAACTGTTTGTACAGATTTTGCCTTCTCTTCCATTTTCTTCATTACCTGCTGGGCAGGTTCCCCAAATAGACTGGCCTTATCCATAGGAGCATCCAATAGCTTAGCTTTAACATGATCCGGCAAGACCTGTTCTTTCAACCATGCATGCCTTCTTATCACTGTGCCAGTCATGGCTGATCTAAATGAAGCCTCCAGTGCATCATAGCCACATTTTAAGGAATGGTTACTAACCTGTTGGATGTTATTTACCATTTCTAATACATATTTCTTATCTAAAGATTCATCAGAGGACAGCTTTTTAATTAACTGATCAAGCATAAACTCTTGGTATTGGATCATGTGAAACTGACAGTTTAAAGCTCTAGCAGAGAGAGTAGCAGAGGTGTAGACTTTTTTCCCCCATCTCTCTAAGGACCTGGATTCCCTTTCAGAGGGAATAGGGTTTTTTGCTGTGGTCGAGGCTACTGCCTTAGGTCCCTGGGATATAGTATCGGGGTCTGCAAGTGGGGCCTTGTATAGGTGGTGATGAGTGTCTGGCACCCTGTAAAATCTATCTGGTTTGGCAGGGGCTGGAGGTAAAGAATCAGGGGCAGTGCAGACATCATTAAATGCATCGTCCACAACAGATAGGACAGGAGGTATAGCTAAGGGCCTATGTTGTGGTAAGTGCAGAAAAGTCCTAAGCCTTTTTCTTGAATCTGAGAAATCTTGTCCCTGCCATTGGAATTGTTCTCTCATGGCATGTAAGGTTTCCCCAAAGGAAAATTCCTCTGGTGGAGAGGCAGCTGGAATGGATTCTTCAGCATCTGAATCTTCATAATTGGAAAAAGGAGCCTCTGGCTGGTCTGTAATGTCTGAGTCATCCGCAGAATCATCAGAGGACACAGGCTCGGGGGGCTCTGCTCTAGGTCTCTTTTCTGGGGGCTGAGAGGCCCTGTCTGGGTGAGATTGGGATCCCCTAATTAAGGATATTAAATCTTCTGCCAGAGTAAGCATTTGTGAACTAGAAGTGGGCCTGAGTGAGGGTGGTTTAACAGGCACTGATTTAGCTGATTTGGCTGCTTTAGCCCTGGCAAAGGCCTTAATAGACATGGCTGCAGGAGGCCTAGCAGCACCACGTGCTGCGCCACGCGGCAAGAAAGACTGAGGAAAATGGCGTCGGCTGATGCCTTTATACCCGAAGACCAGCAGAGATGACGTCGGGTGAAGTGCGACATCAGCCGAAGCTGGACCCAGACTTTGGAATCCGGCCGACCGAAGGGCTGCCTGACGACAGGACAACCCATTTGTTATGACTGCAGATGCATCCATGAAGGACATCCCTACAGTCATGACTGCAACAGTGAAACACGATGAACATCTGTGAGGAGGTGATAACTGGACACCACCACCCAATTTACAGTAATCTACAAACTTCGTTAAATGTAGGCCATAGGCCAGAAGTGCTGGTGTGAACTTCTGACAAATATATGTTAAACAGGAAAGGGCCCAAAACTGAGCCCTGTGGTACACAGTTGGTAACTGTTTTGCTTTCCAAAGTGGCACTTGCTACTCTAACCACATGGGTTCTGTCAGACAACCAGTTAATTATCCCTTGCACAATATTAAGATTATATTATATTTAGATTCATAAGTTTATCAATAATGCTTGCATGTGGAATACTGTCAAAGACCTTGGCCAGGTCTAGATACTCTGTATGCATTGCATGACCACTATCCACTGCTTCAGTTACTTTTTCAAGGAAATTAATGAGGTTAAAAAGGCAGGACCTTCCTTTGACAAAGCCATATTGAAAATATTTTAACCCTAGACCTATATCAATGTCTAGATTAAAGAAGTCTGAAATAATGCGCTCCATAGCTTTACATATGCGGCTAGCGAGATTAATGGGTCTGCAGTTATCAGGATCCGTGGTTGGGACGCCATTGTGTAATGACACTATAATAACCATTTTCCAGGCTTCAGGAATCTAACCAGTGCATAGGTTTAAAAGAGTTTACGTAGGGGTTCAAAAAACATATTTGGCCTGGCAATCAGGCAACCTGTTATGTTGTCATGGCCCATGAAAGTTCTCTCATCCCATTCTTAGTTTTGAATTGACTGAGAGAACTTGTTCCAAAGTAATTAAAGGGGGTGGCTGAGATTGTGGAACCTGTGGGATAGCTGCAACTATGGCTGGAGTAAAATTTGCACTAAATTTGTTTGCTAGCATATCAGATATTTCCTTTGGGTCAGATAGTGTAGTATTATTGTGGACTAGCTCTGAACACTGTTGGGTGTTAGTTTTTAACTTCCTGACATAGTTAAAGAAAGATCCGCAGTCATGTTTTATTTTAGCTGCTATTTTAAGTTCATACTTAGCTTTGAGCTTTCTAATTGGTCCCTTAAGCTCTTTCTTGATTTGCTTTGGTGTGCTCTTAAGGTAGGTTGAATGACATCTCATAAGCATTAAACATTTTTTTCTCTTGTTATATAATTTATTTAGATGGGTATTCCACAACAGGGGTTTGTTTTTAAACTTTTTAAATTTGTTGTGGATACAGACTGCCTTATTAATACAACTATTTAAGTCGGTGTATAAGTCACAGGAGTAGGTATCAGCTTTAGCAATAGAATCTCTCAGAGGAGGATTAAGGCAGAATTTACACAAGTCATCAAGTAACTGAAGAAAGTTTGCTTTTAAGGAATCCCTAAACAAACAGTTATTTAGAGGGGAAGTAACACCAGTTTTAAAGGAAAAGATCATTAAATTATTGTCTAATGTAACAAGACATGATGATACATATGGAGCTGTGCAATGCATGGTCATATTTGTGAGGACTAGATCCAAGGTACTAAGGCCCCTAGCAGGATGGTTAATTATTTGTGAAAGACCGTTAGCATTTATAATGTCAAGGAAATGCTGTGCATGCAGACCATTAACTGACTGCTACATCAGACAGTCTATTGAAGGATAGCTGAAGTCCCCAGTAGAAAAATCTTCAGCTTAATGGGAATTTCAGCTAATGTATTAAGATAGTGAGCATGTTCAGAAAGGGATATAGAGGATGTTCTATAGCTAGCTATGAAGTGGTAAGTAGTCTTGCTCAGGGTGAAACGGACGTACAGAAGTTCACAGTGGTGCCCAAGGAATCGGTAGTGAGAGGATATCTTGGACAAACAGTAATACTCCCCCACAATTGCCACTGGGTATGAAGACATAATCGGTATTATACCCAGTAATAGAGACAGTGCTTTCATTGCTATGAAATCATGTTTCTGTAACTATGCAGATACGAATATGTTCAAGTTGCAAAAGACCCTCAAGTTTGGAAATTTTTTTTTTGTTAAGGCTCTTAGCACTGAATAAAGCCACATTAACATATTTCAAATTAGAATTTACTAGGATAGAATGTCTATCAGACGGACTCTGCCTAAAAAAGGCACTGTAGAGACAGCAATGGTTTTAGTCAGAATGCAAAAGCCTTGGTAAAAGAGGTGAAGGCCAACCCTGGCAAAGCAAGAAGACTTGTCAGCCATGTCATATGACACACACTGGATCTCCCTAAAATAACACCAACTGCATATCCAATTATTAAAGCCAATTCAGCATCATTCTGTGTGATGGCAAAATTCCACTCAAGACCAGTGTCCTTCCTTCCTCAGACACATGCACAGCAAGTTCAATCATATCCTTCCGCAGATCCCTCTGGGTAGTGTCTAAGGTCATTCACCCCCTAAGTGGACCACTATCAGGTCATAATCATATTTGTTAGGATGGAGGGGTCTAAGAGCCCTTGTTACATCCCTGATCCTGGCTCCAGAAATACAGCTGTCACCCATTTAAAACCACCCTGGTGAGTATGGAGTCCATATGCTTTACAACAGAGTCACCTATTACTAAAACAAGATTATACATCCTTAACTCTAGAGGAGGTGTGGGCCTCCTTGAAACTGACTATATGTATAGATTTGCAATCATGGGGCTGCATACATTTTTTTCCAACCTCATCAGATCCAAACACTGGGAAAGTTCAAAAGCATGATAGGCAGTGCAGTGGTGCACCAATTAATGTTGTTGCCTCACAGCAAGAGGTTCCCTGGTTCTTGGCTGGGGTGCCTTCTGTGTGGAGGCTGCATGTCCTCCCTGCATTCATGTGGGTTTCCTTTGGGTACTCCTGTTTCCTCCCACATTCCAAAGACATGCGTCTGAAGTGTTTCTCCCCGGGCCTCTGCTGAAAATAGGCTCTGTCCTAGTCAGAACTTCCTGGTCAATAGATGTTAAATGCAATAAAATAAATATATAAAAATGAAGAGAAGTCATCTTAAATATCTTTGCTTAGTTAAGCGAAACTATTTCTGAATGCAGTAGGAAAGAAAATCAAACCAGAAGTAGACAAAAAATCAGACAGCAAATGAAAGTGCCAAAAACAAAATAATACAAACAAAAGGGCCAGAAGAAAAGAAAACTGGAAAGTCTGCAAGTATACAGATCTTTCAGAACAATCTCATGCTGACCATGATTTGACAAAGGAATGGTTAAGAAGAGGTGAACTGACAGCAAAAAATGAAAGGCTAATAATGGCGGCCCAAGTCAGTGGGATACATACACACTGCTTTATAAAGCCTATAGAAAAAGTGGGAGATACAGACAAAGTAGGTTCTATAAAACAGAACTGGAACAGTCGCACATCTCATTGCTGGGTGTGATACACTCAAGGCCAAGAGCTTGTACACTGAAATGCATAATAACGTGGCAAGACTGTTGCAGTGTGGATTATACAAACACTACAATACCAATGTGGCTGAGACGCAATGGACACATGAACCACAAAGGTTAACAACAATGATGAAGTTTATATCACATTGGATCACCCATCATCATCAGTTCAAAAAAAAAAAATTAAAAAAGAAACATATGCAAAAAAAAACAGACATTGTAGTCTATGAAAAAAAAAGACAAAAGTATCACTGATCACTGAAACTGCAACACCCAGTCAGTATAGTGGCTAACATATGGAGAGATACAAAGTCATAAAATACCAGGATTTGCAAGCAGAAATGAGAGCACTGTGGAAGAGAGAGACCCAGATAACTCCAACTGTAGAAGCAGCAACAGGACTAATAAAAAAATGTATTTATAATTGTGTTTAAATATGTTACTAATTACATGTAATTCTGTGTGAGCTGCAGGAGGAGGTAATTCTAAGCACATTTTAGGTGCTGTGAAGAGTACTCTTTGTGAATATCAAAGACTGAAACAATACTAATTTCATGAACTCTAATTGTACAAATAACCACAAGTGTATCAGCCAAGAGTGAAACAAATAACTCAAAAAAAATAAAAATAAAAACACTTGGCAAATACCAGCCTTAAACCAGCAGTGTGGAGTAATTAATAAAATAATTTATTGACAAATTTATAAAAAGTTAAGCGATTTTATCCCCAGAAATGGGACTTCATCAGAACTGAAATAGCAGATCAAAATGTAACTTCCTGAAGCAGATGACCATCCAATCACCATCATGCTGTTGATCATTTGAGTAGAATGTTCACTCTACTCAGTGATGAGGAGCAATATTCTAGAGTGTCTAGGAATGAGATTTCACTGACTTATATGAAAAATTGATGTCTATTTGCATGATATTGATGGAGAGCAGGACTGACCACCAAGGGTAAATGTGCCTCAGAGTAGAGCACACCTTTATACCAAATATTTTTGGCTTGCCTCAAAGCTGCATAAGGACATTCTTGACCCACCCCTCTGACACACTGTGGCCACTTCTGGTTCCAAGACCCACCCTTTGGCTGTTTACATTGATAAAAGTAACAAAAACTACGTGCTCTGAGATACATACACCCTTGATGGTCAGTCCTGCCCTCCATCAATAGATCATGCAAATAGGCATCACTTTGTTCTAAAAGCCACTAAATTTTCATTCCTAGACACACTAGAATATTGCTCCTTGTCATTGAGTACTGTGAACATTCTACTCAAATAACCAATGGCATGATTGATGGTGGTTACTTGAAGCAATGGGAATGTGATGATAGTGTCCTTTAAATTTAGCCTTACCACAAAGGTTATTGTGCAGATTAGTGGAAGAAGGGACTAAAGGGATAACATTTTGAACTTCAAAATCTTGGCAATACTATTTAGAAAGGAAAGGACAAGGTTCAGGTCCAGTCCAGACCTTCAGGAGCCTTCCCTTTTCAGTACCAGAAAAATTCTTGAATAAAAGCCTTTGCCCAAGTGGCAGAGAAGTAGAGGTTCTATAATTCCTTGGGTCAGCATCTGGTGCAGAATGACAGAAAAAAGACAAACTTGGTTGACTGGGCAAAGAGAACAGATTCCCTTTGCCAAATGTAACCCTGCTGAATTGCATTCTGAACCCAAGTCTGATGCCACAGGAGGGAAATGAAGTCTCAAAGAAATGGTGAGGTTGTCAGGGTGGGGAACAGCAACGGCCTGAGTGAGGAAATGGTCATGCTGATTGAGAGGACTGTCCTTTGTTTTTTTAGGCTTTTCCCTTCTTTTAGATGCCTCCTTGCCAGTGCTTTTAAAAATCCAATTTGCCAGTATCTTGCTGCTAAAATGGGTCAGTGGAGAAAGGGGCTGAGGACTCGTACCGCTCAACTGTCCAGATTTTTACAGAATGCCCAGATTTTTGCCCTGTTCCTCATAAAATTTGTGGTTTTCAGGATTTTTGTGGTGAATAAGTGAGGACTGAAGTCATTATATAAAAACAGGCATTTGATTTTCCGACTTTATATCCTTCAGAAAATGTATGGTAACAGATGACCTTGCATTCTATCAACTGTCTAAGTTTATAAGAGCAATATTTAACATTTGTCCCCCTATTATTTTTGGCTTTGTCCAGATTTTCTGTGCCCAGTGGTTGAGCGCTATGGCTGAAGTGGAAGAGAATTAATTTCCTTTGAAAAGAGGTGTTGAAAAAATCTCAGTCAATCTTTGTATTACCTTCTCCTTTCATCACACTTCTTTAATGCTTCAATTACTGAAAGGTCAAGCAGGACGCCTTACCTGAGGGAGAATTTAATATTTCAGTTTTAACATCTTAAGGAAGCTTTTGAGAATGAAGCCCAGCTATCCTTCCCAAAACTCACTCAAAAGCAGGGGTTCTATAGAAGGAATAAGTAACACCAAGTACAAATATGACTCTGTCAGTGTTCACGTTGGTGTGAATGACCTGAGACGTACCTCCCTGGACTACATGAAAAGAGACATGGAAGAGCGCTCTGATCATGTAGCCCTGGCGGGTATGACCCTGACCCTGAGTAGCATCCTGCCCTCACCAAGAATGATACCGCAGTATAAAGAAAAATGATCAAGTTCAACAATTGGCTAAGCTTCTGGTGTCATTCAAAGGGGATCCAGTGTCTGTCAGCCTGGGAAGACATGCTCGACAAGCCTCGTTGCTTTGCAAGAGACGGCTTGCACCTGTCACCCCTAGGCTTGCTGCCCCCCCATAGTGCCTTTTTTAGGCAAGACTCAAAAGTCAAACCCACCTCCGTAAACAGCACAAATAATAAAATGAGAGTTATGCAACTCAACGCTAGGAGTTTAAATCTCAAAATGCATGCGCTCGAAGTACTCCTCAGTATGGAGAACATCGACATCTGTGCAGTAACTGAAACCTGGTTCAAGGCTCCACAGAGCACCCCAGCACTACCGGGCTACAACTCATACCACACATTTCGGCCACAGAACATGGACTGAAACACAAAAGGAGGGGGTGTATCCATATTCATCAAGGATACCTACACCTCCAGATTAGTGGCGCAGCTTGATACCTCCAAGATCATCCATGTACAACTAACATTAGGCAAATCTGCAATGTAAATTGTGGCCTGCTACAGATCACCCTCCATGACCCAGGACCACCACTCTGCCTTTCTGGAGACACTGGAAAACATGAAGGCCCTACCGAACACCCTGATATTGGGCAATTTCAATTACCCTACCGTTAACTGGGAAAACTACTCAAGTACAAACTCCCAGGTCCAGCGCTTCCTGGAATTTATCAACTCAAATGCCCTGGATCAGCTGGTAAACTCCCCTACCAGAGGTGAAAACATATTGGACCTGGTCATCACCAACATGGGTGACAGGTGTTCCACACCGGAGGTCAACCCGTCACTCTTAGATCAGACCATAAACTAATCACTCTGGATGTCCACACCACACCACCACCTCCAACCAAAAAAACCACAGTGAAAAACTTTTCTATAGCAAACTTCACCTTACTTAAGACAGAGGTGTTAAGTTTCACAGCCCCCTCGCTAAAGGATAAAAGTGTCCAAGATGCAGGAACCTTTACAAATGCACTCTATGAGCACCTACAAGGATGCATGGATCATGCCATCTGTAGCAAAACCAAGACTCACTCCACTACGAGAAGAAAACCAGTCTGGTGGACCTCTGCCATAAACAGGCTATACAATAGGAGGAGGAAACTAGTTCAGAAAAAAAGCAAATCCCAGGAAGGAAAGACATCCCTGATCAGTATCAGTAAGAAACTAAGGTCCCTCATAAAATCCTCCAAGGCTAACTTCGAAAGAAAAATAGCCAAGGATTCGAAAGATAACCACAAAACCTTCTTTAACTATGTCAAAAATCTAAGTGGCAACTCACAGATATGCTCTGAGCTAGTGCAAAATAGCACAAAATATACTGAACCCACTGATATTGCCAACATCCTGGCAGATAGATTCAGTGCAAACTTCACCCCCCCCCTCACCCCCAAAAGGGCCCACAACAATACCGGAAAAGTGCAGTGTCCCGGAAATCACAGATGCACAGGTGAAAACAGCCCTTTCAAAAGCCAAAAGCACAGTGTCAATGGTGCCAGATTGTGTCCCAGGCTGCATCTTGCACAAACTACAGAAAGAACTAACACCCCCCCCCCCTAAAAACACTATTCAACCTCAGCCTCTCCAAAGGCTACATGCCCATAGAATGGTGCACAGCAACGGTTATTCTGCTCCACAAAGGAGGGGCCACAACTGACCCTGGTAACTACCGCCCATAAGCCTGACTAGCGTGGTCTGCAAGGCTATGGAGCGCATCATCATGGAACTCATTAACAAAGACATTGGGAACCTCCAAACACTTGACCTGACCCAGTTCGGCTTTGTTAAGGGCAGATCATGCCTACTAAACCTGGTTGACTTCTTCGAGACAGTCACCAAGGCCATAGATGGGGGAAGGTAGTTCACATAGCCTACCTTGACCTCGCCAAGGGTTTTGACACCATTCCCCACTCAGGAATTATAGAAAAACTCACCAGCCTGAACATAAACCCCTACATCACGAGATGGGTTGCCAACTGGCTTATAGACAGAACTCACACGGTAAGAACAGCGGGCTCCAGGCCCAACTCTAAACCAGTCACAAGTGGTGTCCCACAAGGCTCGGTCCTGGGACTCCTACTGTTCAGCATATACTTCTCAGAAGTACAGGCAAAACAGGAGGACAATGGCTAACCAAGTTCGCCGATGACTGCAAACTGGGAGCCATAATTGACTCTCCAGCTGACACGGACATTCTCCAAAAGGGCTTTACTGAGACGGACACCTGGTGTCAAAGTCATGGTCTCAAGCTAAATGACAAAAAATGCATAGCCATCCTGTTTGGGAAAAACAAAACACCCATGAATTACCACATAGGTGGCAGCCCCCTTAATACAGAAGAGGTAATAAGAGATCTGGGGACCCAGGTAGATAGTAATCTCTCCTTTGACAATCATACTGCCAAAGTAGTTAGGAAATCCTTCTATGTAGCCCATCTAATTACTCAAGGGTTCGATTCTAGAAATAAAGAGGTTACAGTGCCCCTCTACTCGTCATACATCAGACCCATCATAGAGTACAATGTCCCATTTGGGATGTACCTCACAAGACACTTCCAACAGCTGGAAAGACCACAAAAGTACCTCACCAAGAGGATTACTGGCCTCAGACATATGTCCTATGCAGCCCGACTGGAAAAACTACAGCTGTACTCAGTCACATATCGCTTACTCAGAGGTGATCTCTGCTTGACTTACAAAGCCATGTCCAACTCAGAATTGATGGACATGCTCCACCTAAAGAAATCCAAGTCACTGCGAGCCACTCGCTCTAGTGAGCTAAACCTCACCACAACAATAAATAGAACATGTTGGAGGGACAGATTCCTGTCACAGAGACTCCCCATGCTTTGGAACAAAATTCCTAACTACATTAGGCAGAGCCCCTCACTAACGCTCTTCAAGAGAAACCTTGACGAGTGGATGGGTAACAGAAAATACACCTCTGGGATCACTTCTTTGGCTCTTCTTGACAGAGGCTCAGTTAATTAATCAATGGGGCGGTGAAAGCTGACACACTCTGGCTAGGCTTATAAATGCCCTCGGGCAGATAGCTTAGTACCTACCTATGAACTTCAGTGACCTTGCTTGACAGGGACACTGGGAAATAACTTTGGGTGGAATGATGCCAGGGAATCTTCTTAGGCTAGGCTTATACAGGCTCCAGGGCCGTTAGCCTAGTATACACCTATGAACCTATAAACAAGTGTTTTGGTATACTGGCAGGCTAGAAGGGTATTAATGCCCATGCTTGAAACATTTGTATGCATGTATGTATGTAAACACATTGTAAGATATACTTAGTACCACGAAAAGCACATGACAGAGACACTCAAGGATTTTTTTAAAGGAATTAAGGTATTGGGAAGAAATAACTAGAGTGGCAAGGTAACAGAGTGGGATGAAGCCAAGCAGAAATTTTGACTGCAGGTTACTGATTACCTTCTCTACCAGGGACGGATATCAGAATACAGGTAAAGAGAATGGGAAAGGAAAGTCCTAAATAAAAAAAAAAAAACTTGCTATGGTAGAGTTTTTAGCTGAGTCTAGAACAGAAGCTGCTGTTAGAAAAGAGATAATTAGAAGAGCATATACAATATTACATGGTAACTATAAGATTCAGAGTAGGTAAGGAAATTGGAAAGACAAACTAGGCAAGCAATTTATAAAGGAACAATGGAAGGCAATTGGAAGAAAATATGTATGGCTCCAAAGTATGCAACAGAGTCCAGATGGTTTAGGATTTTTGCATGAAAGTGATTGCATAGATATTTTTATATCCCAAGCTGACTTCAAAGAATTTTTCCTTGAGTAAATAGCAAGTCCTGGAGGTGTGATGTGATGAGAGAGAGGTGATGGGGAACATGGCTTCTGGCAGCGTAATGAGTTGGCAGATTAAAAAAATCCCTAGAGAATACAATTTCAGAAATATTGGGGGAATAAATGGTTGTAACTCATGAAATGATTCTTTTGAGCTGGCACAAAGGATCTGATTTGCCTATACATAGTAAAGCCTTATTACGTTTAATGCTACTGGCTGCCAAAAAAGCAATTACTAGAAAATGGAAATCAAATTCCAAACCACTTGTAACTGAAGTATTAAATGCTCTTGATACTGATAAAAGAACCAGAAGTGGCATATTTAGAAAAGGGAATGAACAAATTATTTAGAAATAAAATTTGTGAGAACAATACATTAAGAATAACATTCAGAAGGAAGAATGAGGTTTAAGGGAAGGCAGAAACTAAGCAATTTATGTAATTTTGGAGTGACTGACATTTGTTATAAAGAAAGAAATCATACATATAATGTATAATTTATAAAAATGTTAATATCTTTTTTCTATTAATATGTGTGCCTATGTCTTAAGTGATAATTTAATAAAAGTGTTTCAAAAAGATTAGATCTGAAGGGCATTAACAGCTGACAACTGGATTATAAGGGAAACTTATTCCCTAACTTTAGAAAGTATCCCCTGTTGGTATTTTTTTACTTTCCTTATGTGTCAAGATTTTTGAAAGAACTTAATAACTGACTTGGTGTAATTAAGGGGAAGCTTATTCCATTTTGGAAAGTGTTCCATAATGTATCAGTCACATTTCTCCTTCTATTAGCATTTATTTTTACTATTAGGATATCTGACCTGGTTTTAGTATCACTCAGCAGTGCATTCCAGGTACAAATGCTCAAGTGAAACTAGATCAGATACTGTTTTACAGACTAGGCAGAAGTCATCTCTAAGTAACATACAAGAAACAGAACATAATGACTTCCTGAAATAATTCATACAGTGCGGAGGTGGGCTCTGAAGTGTGTTGAAACCCTGATCTTGGCATTTAGTGGGGTCCGTTTCCTGTGTCCAATCTGCCCTAAGGGTCTGTTAGAGGACATTCAAGTGATATTTCACAAAATGAATCATTTGAAAAGCTACAGTTATCAGACCTAAAAGCATGAGACAGTTGCAAGCTATGTTTTTCATGGATGTTAGGCAATGCAGCCAGGAAAGCAGGTTAAAGGTGCATTCCAGAGATAAAGAGGCCCAAAATATTTTGGTATTTATGATGGAGCCATGAATATCAGGAGATGGGCAAGCTGTGACTTCTCAAAATTCACTATATTCCTCAAGGAATTATGTAGAAGGAACTCCCCCTGATGAATGAAACCTGCACGGGTATCATACCACTAGCAGTCATCCAGGTACGGGGAAAACCCATACACACTGCAACCCAAAATATGCCACAACTGCAAATATGATTTCAGTGAATATCTGGTGACTGTGTAGACTAAACTGAAAAATCTGGAAGTGTCAATGAACATTCCCTAAATGTTATCAAGTACCTTTTCATTCCTTATACCTCCTTACTTTCCCTTCTTCACTTGCTTCCATCAAATTTTCTTCCCTGACTCTCTCTCCAAATATACCATAAGCCTGTTTCCCTTACTTCGTATTGCAGTTCCTGTTTGTATTAAACTAACTTACCTTTAATTTCTCTACAAACAGTCTAAAATGTCTATAAATACTAAATGATTGTCATATAACTTGTATCAATTCTTAACCAATTTTATATTATCACTGATTTGTTATAATTATTTAAACTGCAGATGTTTTTGATTTATTTTTGAAGATTGCAACATTATTGTTCTTAAATGTTTTGCAATAGTTTTGGAGCTTTTGCCCTGGGACCCAACTGAAAATGGGCTTCTACCCAGTAGGACTTTCCCAGTAATCAAATATCAATAAATGTCAACAATAAATAAATACCTTTAAAGCAGAATTGTAGTTACATTATCTACTGCTTTATCATCATCATGTGAAGAGAAGTGCCATGAAGATCTGAAAAGGAAACT
The DNA here is from genome assembly GCF_019279795.1 of Protopterus annectens. Classification (NCBI taxonomy): domain Eukaryota; kingdom Metazoa; phylum Chordata; order Ceratodontiformes; family Protopteridae; genus Protopterus; species Protopterus annectens. The sequence goes on from NC_056737.1 coordinate 1,350,168,849, forward strand.
CCATCACCTCTTGTCAGACAGGAAATGGATAGACTAAAGAATGACCATGTAAAGGGACTCTCTAAAGATTCTTTAGACCACTAAAGTTTAAGATGGTCCTTTATTCCATGGTCCTGTCAACTACTATAAAGCAACCAAATAATTTGCAACTTCCTGCTGATGTGGTGAAACCACTTTGCATGGTTCTTATTCTCAGACGGTTGAGTGCCTGTCTCCCTGCTTGGATTTTTATTTTTTTTTTGCTTGGGCAGAGCATTGAGTAGATGATGATAAGAAGAGAGAAAAAAGGTCAAGAATAGCCTTTCTTCATTATCGCCCTTGTCTGTGCCTCTACCACAACTGCATATCAGTGAGAAACATGGAGGCAGCATCTCCTCCTGAACACTTCCGACTGAGAATTTAAGCTCCCCTCTTGCTGTTCATGGCCTCAAGGAGAATTCCAAAGACACTCTCTAATAAGCCACAGGAGTAAGCTATTTGATGCTCTGCAGTCTTTCTGAAGCGGCTGTGAGTTTTAGTGAAATCATAGTGCCTGACTCCAGTGCATCCTGCTATCCATACATTGTGGGAGGTCAAGTTTTACAAACACAGCCAAAAGGAATATTCATTCTCCTTCACAGCTTTAAAAGTGTCATCAATCTCAGGTCCAAGCAGTAGGGCCGTACATGAAGTAACAATGAAGAAGGCTTTAGTGTCCTCAGTAAATGAGGTTAGGCAAAGTCAGGGGAGCTGAAGTACTGCTACTGTGCATGATAACAGCTCTGTTATCAGTGCTGTATGCAGCAATGACAATGGCATTGACAAAAGATGTAGTAGTGAAAGTGTCTTTCTTTAAAGACTCTCTTAGGAAACCTTCACGTATCCATTTCAACTGCATGTTGTGCTTCATCAAGAATTTCTCTTGGGAAGTATATCTTGCGCATTAAGTACTTAAGCAACCTCAAGGTTAGTGTGGAGAATGCAAGCACAAGCTTTCTGTGGCAGTCTAAAGTCCTGTACCTCTTGTCTGGGTTAAGGGGAGTGAACTACTGGAGCATGAAGAGTCAGATTTCTCATAAGAGCCATGTCTGCGATGGTGAAGTCCAGACTGGAAGAGCTGGTGTACATATTAAACAGCCTGCAGGGGAATGCAGAATTCTATCAGCATTTCTAGGGATAGGGTGACCTATCAAGATACTAGAGCCAGACCATAAATCTTGCATGCAGTCCTACAGGTTTATTATAACCTCCCCTATGAGAAAAGGTGTGTCACAGAAGACCATTTCCTTTTCCTCCAGCATCAGTTTTGAAATGTGTGCAATATTATTGTGCTTAGATGTGAACAGAGAGCATGAAGCATCAACAGCTTCTCACAGAACCTCCAAAACGGGTTCTAGTTGATGAGGGGGTATGAGCTGCTCGGTCTTGCCTGTAGCTTTCCTAGGCCTTTTCAAGTCTGAGAAGTCCAAGACAGATAATTGAGGTACCTTCCTAAAAACCTATCCCCTGACTAGATGCAGAAGAGCCTACAATAAACTTTAGCATATAGAATGGAAGTAAGATAGGCAGGAGCTAATCAAGCTGAGATGCTGGGGGGGGGGGGGGGGGGATTTTCTGGACAACAGCTCCAATACTGCTCAGAGAAGCCTTCCTTGGAGGAGCCCCCATATGTGTTTTGTTTAACTGTCTTCTTGAAAATGTTCCCCGAGCTGTAATCTTGGAGGTCCCTTTTCATAGGTTCATAGGTTCATAGGTTCATACTAGGCTATCTGCCGGAGGGCATTTACAAGCCTAGCCCATCGTTTTGTGGCTTACGCCACCCCTTTAGTATGGGGAACTTTACCCATTATTTTGCTGTGCCTTTGTCGAGCAGTGACACTGAGGTAATCCCTGGGGTATATCTGCGATCTCCCATCCATTGGTCAAGATTTCTCTTGAACAAGGCCAGCGAGGTGCTCTGCCTCACATGTACCGGGATTTTGTTCCACAGCATAGGGAGTCTTTGGGTGATGAATCTATCCCTCCAGCACGTCCTATTAATAGCCGTGTCGATGTTTAAGTCTCCCGCCCTTGTGCCTCTGATGGATCTAGATTTTTTGAGGTGAAGCATATTCATCAAATCTGGGTTTGACATGGCCTTGTATGTTAGGCAAAGGTCACCTCTGAGCAAGCGTGCGACTGAATAGAGCTGGAGTTCTTTCAGTCGGGCAGCATAGGACAGATTTTGAGACCCTTTATCCTTTTGGTGAGGAACTTTGTGGCCTCTCCAGCTGCTGCAAGTGTCGGGTCAGATACATCCCGAATGGGGCATTGTACTCAATCATTGGTCTGATGAGTGATGAGTAAAGGGAGACTATGACCTCCCTTGATCTAGATGAGAATCCTTCATGATAAGGTGGGCAATGTAGAAGGTCTTCCTAACTACTTTAGCTACATGGGTGTCGAATGACAGACTACTATCAACCTGGGTCCCCAGGTCCCTGATAACTTCTTCTGTGCTCAGTGGATTGCCACCTATTTGGTAGCTAAGGGTAACCTTGTTTTTCCCAAAGGGTATGACTATGCATTTTTTGGCATTTAACTTCAGGCCGTGGCTCTGGCACCAGTTATCCGTTTCTGTGAGACCCTTCTGAAGGATATCTGTGTCAGATGTGTTTTCTACTATGGCGCCTAGTTTGCAGTCATCTGCAAACTTTGTCAGCCATAACCCTCCTGTGTTTGCTTGTACTTCGGAAAAGTAGATGCCAAACAAGAGTGGGCCCAGGACTGAGCCCTGTGGGACACCACTTGTGACAGGCTTTGAGTCTGACATGGCGCCAGCAACTCTGACCCTGTGGGTTCTGTCACTCAGCCAGTTTGCAACCCATCTTGTGATGTATGGGTTAACATTTAAGCTGATGAGTTTTTCAATGATACCCGAGTGGGGTATTGTATCAAGGCCTTAGCCAGATCGAGGTAGGCTGTATGGACTGCCTTTCCTCGTCAATGGCTTTGGTGACTGTTTCGAAGAAGTCAACCAAGTTTAAAAGGCATGATCTGCCTTTGACAAAGCCAAACTGGGTTGGATCCAAAGTCTGCAAATTCCCTATGTCTTTATTTATGAGGTCCATTATGATCCTCTCCATGGCTTTGCAGATAAGGCTTGTCAAGCTAATGGGCCGGTAATTTCCAGGGTCGGTGGAGGCACCGCCTTTGTGAAGTGGGACCACAGTTGCAGTGCGACACTCCCTGGGTACATATCCAGAGGTAAGACTTTGATTAAACAGCTGTCCTAGCTGTGGGTTTAATTCCTCATTGAGTTCGTGGAGCACACAGCCGGGGACACCATCAGGTCCCATGGATGCTGTGTTTTTGCTTTGGAGAGAGCAGTTCTCACTTGGGCTGGAGATGTTTGGGGGCTGCAATCGTTTGGTATAGATATCTCTTCTTTGGGGAGGGGAGAAGTTTGCACTGAACCTGTCAGCCAGTATGTTGGCAATGTCTGTAGGATCAGTAATCTTCACATCATTTTGAACTAGTTCTGAGCAAATCTGGGAGTTTCCTCCTAGGTTTCTAACATAGCTAAAGAAGGCCTTATGATTGTCTTTTGAGTCTTTAGCTATTTTTCTCTTGAAATTTGCTTTGGATGATTTTATGAGAGCTCTTAGTTTTTACTTATAGTGATCAAGGGTGTCTTACCTTTTAAGGATTTTGCTCTATCTTGTAGTAGCTTCCTCCTTTTATTGTAGAGTTTGTTTATGGCTGGGGTCCACCAGACTGGACGCTTGCCTTTGGTACTAAGAGTCTTTGTTTTGTTTGGGATTGCCTTATCCATGCAGTCCTGCAGGTGCTGGTAGAAGGTGTTTGTAAGTGATTCAGCGGCTTGAGTACTGTTTTCCCGGCTCGGCGGCCTTAAAGGAGACCACACTAGTCTTTAGAAGTGTGAAGTCGGCTTTTGAGAAGTTCTTTACTGTGGTCTTTTTTATTTCAGGTGGGGGTGGGATGAGGACCTCCAGCGAGATTAGTTTGTGATCTGATCTCACCAGTGAGGGGTATACTTCCGGTGTTGAACATTGTGCTCCCATGTTCGTGATGATGAGATCAAGTATGTTATCTCCTCTTGTGGGGATGGTGACTAGTTGTTCCATGGCATTTGAGTTTATGAATTCCAGGAACTTTTGGGCTACGAATCTTCCTTTTAATGATGTCACCGGAATTCTCCTCAAGTGAAGCATTCATTGAGCATAGCAACTGCTCAAAACAAGCTGTAACAATTTCAGCAGAGAGGGTAGAACAAGAGACAGAAATTTCTTCCCTTACTTTTCATTGTTTAAGAACACCTCTTTCAAGTAAAATTTGAATCCATTTTTTAACAAATGATGGGCAGCTGCTACTCATCTATTTTCAAACTGTTTATCAGCAGGATCAGTAGTTAAAAGGAGTAGTGGGGCATTTAACAAAACGCAGACCTCCGGGTGCAATATCAAGATCTAAATATCTCTTAAGCCCCAAAATGTTATAATAAATCACATTTTCTTTGTTGAGCAGCCTCTTAAGGGAATCAATATTACTATGAACCTCAGTGGAAAAATTTTTACCACCCATAAGTCCACCAACATTTTGAAATGGATTGTCACTTCTCCTGGATCTACCTTCCTCCAAAAATATTTCCCAGGACATAGGAGGCCCTGCATGCTGTGCTGAAGTGCCTTCCAGCAATGCACCTCGTTGCAAATTATTCCTCCGGGAAGACTGAGCAGAAGACTGTGCAGAATCAGTAATATCATCTCAAAATAATCGAGGCAACTGCAGAAGTGAATTGCTGGCCATATTCACTGAATAACAAAATAAAAAATAAAAATAACAAAACAGAGAAAGTGAAAAACACCAACTGCAAAAAGCAAAAAATCCAAAATTGTTTAATACTCCAGCACCTCAGGTAACAAGCCTTTCACAGAGTTAACAACACAGTAGCACAAGCTACACTTTAAATAACAAATATCACATCATTAATCAATTAACTAAAACAATTAAACACAAACCAATAATTAACAGTTAGTGCAGAAAAGCCTTCCACTCCTGTTCTTTGTTTAAACCTTGAGCCACCAAAGTGCCAAACTTTAAAATACAGACACTGCTTCTTTGTATAACAGTTTATTTTTAAGTGCAACATCATCCTTAATCAGAACTTGTTCTAAAATATGTGCTTTTAAACTGGTACAAGACCCCAAGCGTACTGCATGAAAATGTGATACCACAGGGTTATCCAGATTTTGATTCTTAATGTCTCGAACATGATCTTGTATTCTGATTTTAAACATTCTTTTGGTTTCTCCTATACAGAAGAAATCACAAGGGCATGACAGAGAATAAACTACTCCCTTAGACACACAGGAGAAAATAGCTCTAGGCTGAAAAAATAGCCACTTATTTTATCAAAAGTCCTAACCACATGAATACAGACAGAGTATTTACCACAGGGAACATTTAATCTGTGGCACATTAGAGGCTCATAATAACTCTTCCGTGTTGCTGCACACTTCGGCACAGATGTGTTAAAACCAATCATCATGTGGTGGTTTTCTGATACGAATTCTCACTGCAGGGCCCAGCCTCATTCTCCACTGGCAGCTCCATCAGGTAACTGAGCCTCAAAACAAACTCTAATCATCTGGACTGTAGACAGGACTCTGTCACTCAACCACCAAAGCTGGCCGCATAATCACTCTGTAATCAAATTTCTTTCTTTCTGTCAAGACTCTCGTGCTACATTTACTGCCATTAAAGGTAAAGTCATTACCACTGCATATATGCATTTTTGTAGATTACTGTATTTAGCTTCAGTATCCTTTGTTGAAATAGTTATGCTACCCTACTTGCAGTCATCACTTCATTATTCAAACCATTTCCAATTTCATATTTGAGAAAAAAGTGGTCTAAAAAGACGTGTCCCCAGGCTTCTGAGACAGTTGCACACAGAGAAACAGGATGACTCGAACTCTTCCAGCACAACTTATACTGGATTTTAAACAGTTTTTTTTAGTTATCAGATCAGGTAAAATTTAGTTCCTGGCTAATAATTATACTGTCAGGAGGTCTGTAAAGAAATTTGGGGAAAGTAAGTGAAAACTAAGAAAATGGAGAAGAAAAACTCTGGCTAGGAACAACCTTGCAGCTGTTCAACAAAAAGCAAATCAAATTTCAACTTTAGTATAGGAAATAGCTTCCAGTAATTTAGAGGAAAATAAATGAGATTCACTCAGTTATTTAAAATACACGAGACACTGGAGAAGTGTACAAAGACAAACATTAAGCTGAAAAAAATACAAGCAGCTTTAAGTAGCTTTAGATGAGCTAATAAAAATGCAGAGGGTAAGAGTGAGTATGAGTCTTCTTTCAGAAGAACTGTTTCAAAAAAAATAATAGAGTTAGGAGACAGAACACACTGAGAAAACCTGAATTTTTCTGCTATAAGAGAGAAACTGGTAGGAATAGATTGCATCAATCTTATGAAAAAGTACAAAGAAGAAACTGGACTGGTATCCTACATCAGGATTTGTGAACTGAAAGGGCACATTTTTTGTGTGCTCCAAATGTGGTTACAAGAAAGCAGCCACAACATATAATAGTAAAGATGCAATCATAGTAGCAGAAAAAGCTGACAAAACTATAGCAAAAGGGAAATGTATTAATAACTGGGGGCACCAGAGTGTTTGTGGAAAATGACAATTCACTGTACACTAGGCAGAAGTGAAACAAGTTTATCTCTGCAATCGGGACATTGAGATTAATATTGCTATATTCAGACATGTTTACAAGATTTTCCTGGTTGATCAACATATTTGAAAGAAGAACAGCCTATGGAGGAAATAAAGTTTAGCCAACAAAGAACAAGCCATCAGGATGAATGGGACTCTATTCCTATGACAATAACTAAGCTCAGAGAGAGAATTTGTCAGTGAAATCTCTCCTATTGTTCCAGAGGAAAATGCTGAGTGCCGAGAGATGAGAAGAAAAATCGCTGGACTTGCACCAGAGACTGACACTGGGAGGTCAAGATGATGAGGAAGACCAGCAAGCAATTTAAATTAGGAAATAAATGTAATAATTGTGAATTGCCTTTCTCCTTAGATGAAGTTTAGTCATGAGAACTATGCTTTGCACGCAAAAAGTTGCAGATAAGACTGAGTTTGCTCATTGTGTTAAAATAGTGGGAGAACTCTAAAGCATAATTTTGTCTTTGTCATTAATATTTAGAAGAACAATGAAGGGACTGGAGATGCAACTAACTAAAAATGTTCCTATAATTATTTGTATAAAAGATTTTCTTAAGTAAATTGCGTGTTATATAGTAAAGTAGTTTTGTATAATATGAAGAAACATTTTAAATGTAAGGTAAGGGGTGTCTCCATCACTGACTGCCGTTTATGTTAGTGATATTAAAGTAAAAAAATATTTTTTATTTAACATTCAGCTTTACATGCTAATAAGATAAAGGTTGGATATAAGCAATATAGTGCTGTGATGCTGAGCTGATGAGATGTAAAAGCATATCTGATCATATTGTATGGGTATTAAAATACAACTTCCCCAGTTTTTATCAATGCAGAAGTCTCGACTAGTGTTTTAATTCACAGTCCAGAAACGTTTTTTTGAAAACAAACATTATTTTTCCATTAGCATCTGATTTTTACCTGAAGACAAGAACAAATCATATGCAAGCAATAATGATCTCTACTAGAGTCCTCTGTTGCATGTGTAAGTCTACTGGCTATTCATTTTTTCCATCACCAAATGCAGTCAGTCAGAGATGATGAGTCTGCTAGTGCACGAGTTTACTAGGAAAGGACTGAACAAATGTTTTCTGAGTCATTTGTATAAGAAACACTATAATTAGCATTAAAAGTGGAACTGGCATGCAGTTCAGTGAAAACAAATCAAGTTTGAGTGTGTGGGAAGTGATCACTTTTGCAAGTAATTGCATCTCCAGCAGCCTAAGTACTTCAATACATTAAATATAACAGTGCACAAATTAATTTATCTATTTAAGGGTATTCAGTGCATTTTTATCATTAACAATTTGTTACTGAGAGCATGCAAGCTGTTTTTCAGACCTGGGAGGAAAACGTGTCAAAGACAAAGAGTATCTGTATAAGAAGGAACACAGGCATTAGCAGTGGTGGCTGGTGAGTTCAAATCGAAGGGGGGCTGCAGGAGACAGCTGAATGGGCGGGGCCAATGGGAAGGGGTGTGGTCGACTAGAATGGGGAGGAGCTATGCTCAAAACCACAAAACCTGGAACTTTAATTAAATACGCTGTCCTGGGTGCCAAACCATCATTATGAGAGTGCAATCAAGACAATGTGAAGTGTAGAAGAATATTTCAATGCATTAGCTGCATGACAGCTTACTTAATATCTAGAGGGAAACAAAAAGACTGTGAGGCATGAAAAAATAAATTACTTTTTAAATACATTACTGGAATGCCAGTCAAAATCAAGTACAAGAACAACAAGCAGCACTCAACTCAAACCACTTCTCCTTGTACTCCAGTTCAAATTATAATTTATATTCAGCTTTATTAAAATACCAGGTAACATGCTGAAAGTAGCAATCTCTGTGATACCCCCACTTGTAAAAATGTTTCTTATCCAAAAAAGACCTGCTGCCTGACAACAACTATCTACTTGTTTCATAGGGAAAACATGATCAAAGTAAAAAATTAAAAACAAACAAGAAACAAGCTCAAGATACATTGCTTAAAAGATTACTGTACAGGTAATGGACCACACACAATAGACTGGCATTCTGTTTGATTTACAGGTAAAGCCTGCAAAGATGACTGCAACAAAGTCACCAACAAATGTAATGAGCTTCTTAAAATAATAATGTAATCCTGTCCTTTATTACAAATACTGTCATATGCATTTCAATACCCAAGGCTTATACATTATCTAGTTATGCAAGTATTCTCTGCATGGCAACAGAAAGGCTTTCGCTGTTGGCAATTCTTTAACACTATGCTTATTAAAGCTTACTTGCATATTACAATCTCAGACGAGCTTACCTGATGGTCATTAAAGCATTGCTACTTAAACACAGAGCAACAGGCACTTTCTGAGTAATAATAAGCATAAATCAACAGTATAAAAATATGACAAACCCGAACATTCTGCAAAATCAAGGTCAGAATAAAAGTAGTACTTGTGTCTACCTTGGATGGGGGGATACTCTGCACATTTACATTGCATAACTGCTCCACTGGATGGGGGGATACTCTGCACATTTACATTGCATAACTGCTCCACGCCTTGCTTGGACACATCCAGAGTGCCTATGGCATACGTGATGATTTAATAAATATGTTTCTTGTTTAAAAAAAACAGAGATGCAAAGCAGAGACAGCATACAAGTGCAGCCTGCCAAGTAATAGTACACCTATATAAATTGCAAGCTGGAAACATATATTCAAAAGAACTGGCATGCAGAATATGCAGAAGCAATATATTTTTTTTATCAGAATGGCTGCCTTATAATACTAACATGGAATGCAATTGGCATTGCAGGTACAGACAAAGAGCAGAGAGTACTTAATTATATTAAGAAGTAGGGTGCAAACAGAAGATACATTTGGATAGAAATAAGAATATGAATTTGATAAAGGATTTCAGAATGGAAATTTAACAGAGAATCGTGGAGAAAGGAAAAGGGGACTAATAAACTGACTGTAAGACAGGATCTATAGTGATAGAAGAGGACAAAGGACAATAATGGAAGGTTTGTGATAATGAGGGGTTACTGGCAGGGAAGGAAGATGGTACTGACATCTATTTATTTCCCACCTAAAACTACTATTATGGAGCCTAACCAAATTTTTGGAGAAATAGTAAACTTTTGGCATGGAAATATTATTTATGGGTAGGGAACAGACTTTGATATGCAACAGCAAGGATGTGTAAAGGCAGACTCAGAAGAGAAAATTTAACAAAAAAGTAAGCTTCTGACGAAATAAATAAGAATGCTTGGAATGGAAGATGTAAGTTCAGCAGCAAAAATTCAGTAAGAATTTCCCATGGTATAAAAGCTGGGTTATATTTCTGCAGAACATGGGTATTTAACTGAAAATTTGAAACATACCTGATAACTCTTTCAGATCATGCATCTATAAACACTAAGATAACGATGCAGGGAAATGAAGTAAACATGGGAGACTAGCATTTTTCTAACAGCAGTAGAATTACCCATTCTAAAGACAAACCTTGCCTGTGATATAAACAGGACCTGCTGGAGAGATATGCATGTATCCCAGAGACTACCCCATCTATGGGGCAGGCTCCCCATCCATGTGAAGCAGAGTTCCTCCCTAACCCAACTGAAGTACAACTTGGACAATTGGATGGGAAACCAGAAATTCATCCCTAGTTTAGCACCTGTGTCTCTAATGGGCACAGGTAAACTGTAAATGGTTCATCTCCTAGGCCTATGCTTACACGTATCAAGAGTAGCAGAACTTGTCAGAGATTTGGGATGCATGGCTAGGCTTAAAAAGGCCCTGCCGTCGTTACCCTAGTAAACACCTATGAGCCTATAAGAAGAAGAAATGATTCAAGATTTATTTGAGAAATTTCTTCAGAAGGGATACTTAGGGACTGGAATGAAATGAAAATAAAATTTAAAACACAGCAGAAATATGAGGGGAAAATACATGGGAAAGTAGTAATTGGAATTATTTAGAAGTTCTGTCAAAAGTTAAATCAAACTAACGTACTGCAGAAGGAGAACCCCATAGAACAACAGGAAGAGCAAATGCTAAGTGCCAAAGGGAAAACAATGGAGTATATGGGCAATATTCATGAGATTAGAAAGACTGTCGTTATGCAAGCACTCTTGATAACTCTATAGCACAGAAACTTTTAGCACAAGTATTAAGCAACAGAACGCATAGATGGTTGCTGCAAAGTTATTTATTTATTTTTATTTATTTATTTTACATTTGTTAACTGGGTTAGTCCAGCTGAGCGTTTAGCTCGTTTTCAGTGGAGACCTGAGGAGAAAAGCTATGTAGTGGGTATTTATATTTTACTTACATGCAGTAAAGACATTTTCATTAGCAGCTAAACAAATAGTTAGAGAGATAACATTTACAATGCATCATACAGAAAAACTGCTGTTTGGTACAATGTCAGGAATCATACCACAAAAAAAAAAAAAAAAAAAAAAAAAAAGAATATTTACAATAACTCATACAGAAAGCAGTTGGGTACAATGACCGAAACCATACTGCAAAAACTTAGGTATAATGTCATGGAAGGAATACAGTGTTCATAATTCCTAAGTGGTTATTTGCAGTTTAGGTACAGGAGTAGTAGGAAGGGGGTGAAGTGGTTAAGTACAGAGACAGAGGGGTAGATGATTATTAAGTTAGGAGAAGAATGTAGAGAGGAGGAAGAGAAGCTAAGGTTGGGTAGTTTTAGGGGGATGATTACAGTGGCAGGACCATTTATTTGATAGGTATCTCTGAGTAGCTAGTTTGAACTGCTTGGTTTGGTCAAGTGTCCTGATTTCTAGGGGTAGTTGGTTCCAAGTTGTAGCAGGGTTATAATTATAGAGTAATTACCCTGTTTTGGTTTTGGGTTTATATATCTGTAGGAAGTCCTGGTCTGAGCTGAGTAGTGTCCTGGTTGGGGAATGTTTAGATATAATAGATAGAAGGTTAGGGCAGAAAGATGGTAGACAGAGGATGGAATGGATAATTTGCAGTTGATATAGTAGCAGCAAATGAGGGAATTTGAGCCAGTCCAATAGTTTAAGGGATAGGCAATGGTGTGACTTGTAGGTTTGGTTTGCAGCAAATCTAGCAACCTTATTATAGGTATTTCAAGTTTAGTTATCAGTGTGGTATTAAGATTTGTGAATATCTGACAGCTATAGAGAAGGGTGGGAAGAAGAAATGTGTGGGCGAGAGTTATTCTGGCTGTATTGGTTAGATATCTTTTGTTACGGTAAAGGAGTCCAAGTTTCTGATGAGTTTTTTGAGAGAGATAGAGATTTGGAGATCAAATTTAAGCTGATCGTCTATTATGACTCCTACCAGTTTAGCATTATGTTCAGCAGTAATGATAGTGCTATTGCTTGATAGGATGGAATATGTAGTTTTGAGATGGATGAGGTGTTTTGGGAGGAGCTTAGTTTTCTTAGGGTTGAGAATGAATTTATTACAAAGCCATGTCTCTATGGTGTTGAATGATGCCCGGGTAGTAGAGTGGAGGTCAGATGGATTGTCAGCAATGGTGATGACTATTGAGTTATCTGCATATTGAACAAGTGTAGAGTTGGGACAAGAAGTGCAAAGTAGGTTGGTGAAAATATTAAAGAGGAGTGGTCAAAGTATGGAATTGAGGGACACCCATTGGGACAATTTGGGGGAGGGATAGAGCAGAGTGCCATTTAACAGATTGCTGGCGGTTTAAGAGATAGCTAGAAAACCAGGATATGGTGGGTGGAGAGAAACTTAAATGAGAGAGCTTGTCTAGGAGGAGGAGGAGATGGAAGACAGTGTCAAATGCTTTGGACAGGTCAAGGAACAGACATGAAACTAGTTTACTGTTGTCACGGGCCAGTGATGCAGTACTGATGAAGGATATTAGTGCAGTTGTAGTACTGTGTTTAGGGTGAAAACCGTGTTGTGTGTGTGTTAGAAGGTTCTGTTGGAGAAGGTACTGCATTATCTGCTTGTGGATGCATTTCTCAAGAATCTTGGAGAGGGGAAACAGTATAGCAATTGATCTGAAGTTAGATATATCAGACAAATTACCTCCTTTATGTATAGGTAATGTATAGAATGTTTTCCATATTGCTTGAACATATGATTCAGACATATATCAGTTGATCAGGATGGATACAGGATAGGCTATGGGTTCATCAGCAATCTGTAGGAAGTAAGAAGGTAGATTATCAGCTGAGGGGGAGCAGGGTTTGAGTTTAGAGAGTAGAGATTTAATATAGTTAGTTGAGACTGATGTAAGGGAAAAAAGAGTTAGAAGGATAAGGCGGAGAAGCTGAGAATGTGGGGTTACTAGTATTTTTTCTAATGGGAAGATCATTAATTATGGTAGTTATTGAGTTAATAAAATGTTTGTTAAATGCAGTGGCAGTTTCTTCAGAAGTTTTATTTGGGCATGGGTTAGGAGGGGATGATTTTCCTGGTTGCAGTATATGATTGATTGTGTTCCAGAATTTTTTAGGGTCTGATTTTAGGGTAGAGGGAGGGTTTGCATAGAAGTTGACCTTGTCTTTGTTGATAACTTTATTTGATTCCTAAGTTATTTATAGGTCTGTAGGAGAGAAGGGGTCTTGGTTTTAGTCCATAATTTCCATATCCTGTCATGTTTTTCCATCAGGGCTCTAGTAGCTTTGGTCAGCCAAGGAGCAGTATTAGCTTTGATTCTGATAGTTTGAAGGGGAGCAAGGGGGTTGAGGATGTTTCAAAAGGTACAGTTGAAAGAGTGGACAGCCTCATCTAAGGGGAGTGTAGTGAGATGGCACCAGTCAATTCTGGAGAGTTGGTCAATGAAAGAGTCTGGACTAACCGATGAGAATTTGCGGGAAGTGATAAATCTGAGAGATCTGGTGAAATGGGGAGAGTGTCTAGGTACTGTAATAGGGCAGTGGTCACTTAGGGAATTTGGTAGAGTGTGAGGGTTGTGGTAATTTTGGGGGTGAAACACCAAAATCCAGTCCAGAAGAGACTGTGGCAGGTGTGACTTGCTAATATAGGTAGGGGAAGTGATAAGCTGCTCAATTCCATGTAAGTCAATGCAAGAGGTAGTATGCAGAGTTTGAATGGTAAGCAAATCTATGTTTACATCTCCTATAAGAATGATGGCTTCATTGAGGATGGTCTATGAGAGGTGGGATAGGATACTCTTGAGTATGCTAAGATTGTCTCCAGGAGAGATATAAATTGCTACAACAGTTATGGTGGTAAAGTTGTTAAGTTTAATGTTGGTAAGTAGGAGTTCAGCTGTAAAGAAAGTTGGTAGAGGGAGGTTTGGACTGGTTATTGAGAGGTTGTCAGGGTGGAGTATGGCTACCCCTCCTCCTCTTTTCTTTTGTCTGTCAAGTCTAAGGATGTTGTAGCCAGGTGGGGTAATTTCACTATCTTGATTATATGGTTCCGGCCAGGTTTCAGTTAGGGTGACTATGTCAGGGGTATAGTTAGCTAACCAGGCATGGAAGTCCTGAACTTTATTTACTACACTCCTGAGATTGATAGAGTAGAAAGATACTTGCTTTTTTAAGGGAGTGAGGTTAGTAGATGTTTGTACAAGAGGATATTTATTCAAGATAGGTTGGGAGGGGCCTGGGTTAGGATGGATGTCTCCTGATAGAAGTAGTGGTTTGAAGTAGGGTAATTGTTTAGATAGGGAGACATTTCTTTTCTGCCTAGAGGTGGTTGGAAGAGGGGGAGATAATTTTATTTTTGGAAGGAGAGTAGTATAGTTTGGGATAGAAGACCTCTTTTGCAGGGGAGCTTGGGGTTTAGTATTTGGATGTAGAGTACAATTTGTTGGGTGGGGGTATGTGTGTGTGACAGGAGGTGAGGAGGTAGAAGAGGGGGAGTATAGGTATGAGGAGTAATGCTTGTGGTTTGAAAGGCATGATGTAAAGGTAGAGTATGTAAAGATGGCCAAACTAGAACTTTTTCTCACAATATAATTAATATTCTCAGCATAACTGGCTGAAAGCACAGAATGGAGAAGTGGGAATATTGTGAAAATAATTTAATGAGAAAGCCACATTTACTGAGAGGAAATATGAAAAGGATTCAGAAAGCCATGTAATACTATTTCATGTAACAGTAACATTGAACTAGACTGTGTTTACAAATCTGACAGCACATACATTTTTCAAAAGGTTAAACTGCAAAACCAATAAAAAGCAGCTAAAATTTCAACACTCATCAGAACAATTAAGGTACTACTGTTGATGCATTTGTTATACTCTGCAGTATACAAATGATACTTCCTAGTATCCATAAGGGAAAAAATAAGAAGAGATCTATGATAAGATATGCTTTCCTTCAAAACACTTAAAGGAAAAAAAATAAGAGAACCGCATCCTTGTGGAATTACAAAGACAATTACAGAGCATTTGCAGCTACAGCATGTAATGCCAGATGTGCCTGGCAGACATCACTGTAACTAGGAAGCGTTTTCTAAGACAGAAGCTTGTCTCCTAATGAGATACGGTCTCAAAAGGATGAGGAACAAAGGCCTGAAAGATTAAATTAAATTGTACACTGGAGACCCAAGTATCCCTATCATAAGACTCCAGGGCCTACCCTGCCTCAGAAAAACTGTAGTGTGAAACAGCTTTCAAGCAACTTAATTTACTAATTGTGGAACACAGTATGCTACAAACTCAACAAGTATGCATTTTTTTTTTAACGTTTGATTTGACATGCAGTTTAGCTGTCCTAACTAAATTACATAAATCATCTGGTTTACTGAGGAAGCAAGTGTTGACGACAAGTGTATAACCTGTCAGCAATCTGAGCATCAAACATTGATGCATCAAGCTTCTAATTACACCCACTTTCAAGTGTTGTTGGCAAGGATAGGTGTGATAGGGTTAAATAAGACAGTGTTTTGCTATATTATGCAATCACCCACCATGTGCAACAACTTTTTCCCCCTCTTGTCTCATATGACTGTTGTCTTTGTGCAACCAAATAACTGAGGCAACAGAACTGATCTTCTTTGAAAGTCTTGCACATCTTCAATCTGCCTTCACTTTCAGTATGGAATACCTTAGTTGTCAGGATATAAAATTATATTTATGAAATGACTAGTTATTATTTGGGAGTATGGCTATTAATGTGATATATCTTTTTTTTGTGCAGTCTTGAAAGATTTCTGTCAGTGGACAGCTCGAGTTACTTTTTTTGTACAAAAGGTATCCTGCAAAGAAACATACGAAATAAACTGAATAATTTAACAATAGCAATAATAGAAATGCAATAGTCTGAAAGGGAAAGGTTGAAAACAGTAGGCAGATTTCATGGAACAGAGACTATTTTCCTGTTTGTGTTTTCCTCCCTTCCCTTACATCATACTTGTTTCTTTTTTTCTCTCCGAATCTTTTTTAACTAATTCTTACTTGTCAGCAGCAGATAAGCAATTTACACTATGGTACCAGACATTAAGCAAGGGACAGCTGTATCAGTGATTCCTTCCAAAATGGACTATCGACTGTATAAGGTCAGTTCACTGACACGTGACTAAACGCTCAGAAGCTTTGCTGACAGTGGGGTTTTCAAAATGCATTGCTTCCTTATATATAATTAATGTGATGTGTTACAGTCTTATCACCCACATCAGCGTGCCTTAAATGTCAAGGTCAGTCTCTCCAAAGAGGTCCCAATATGCTCCAGTGGAAGATAAAGAAAATCTGAAATTTAGCAGCTGTTTTGTGTGCTGGGATGCAGCAACACAAATGGAGGAAAATCTTAGAGATTCACACTTTCTGTCACAAACTGATGACCAGTAGATGCATGTACAACTTCTTGACTACTAAAAAAAAAAAGATCTTAACTACAGAATAGTCAAAGCACAATTCACACAAAAAAAACCTCATTGATGATAAATGAGCATTCAGAAAAATGGTGGCAAAATCGCCATAAATGACTTCAGCAGAATGGAGCAGCTTTATTTCCAACAGCAAATCAGTGTGAAATGGATTAGAAATACACTCTAAGTGATACATTAACTTGTTGGAAATAATTAAACAAGCAGTCATGGATACAATCACAAGGTACGGAAAAAAAAAACAGAGAGTTCTCTTTATGCAAAAATCGCAACCATTTTTTTATAGCAGAATGTTTATTGATTTGTTTTCTTTGCTTGTTAACCGATTAAGCACATTGGTCTGACAGCCCTTTTCAGACACCCAAGACAAAAATCATTTAGTATTTATGAAAATTATGATGCACTCAATGACATAACAGTAATGATATGCTGACCAAGTATACAGGTGTCCTTACTCCAGTAGAAGGACCAACTGAATGGTTATCCTTCATGTCATAGCTCATAAGAAAAGCTCAGATGATATTCGAATATTTATTGATCTGACAAACTGAAAGCACTTAAATGTCCTCATCATCCCATGAATACAGTAGAAGTAGCAGCCTCTCTCATGCCAAATGCCACTGTTTTTTCAGTCTTAGATGCAAAACTTTAATTTTGGCAAATTTCACTAGATCACAAATCTTCATTGTTAACCACTTTCAGTACACCATTTGGAAGATACAGAGTTTTGAGAATACCATTTAGGATTAGTTCTGCCACTGAAGTATTTCAATGTGCGAGGGAACAATTTTTTTTACATTAGCCATGTGCTATTAAAGTAGATGACATTGTTGTAGGGGGCAATGGTGAAGATGAACATGACAGAAATCTCAGGAAAGCTCTAGACTGTGCATGCAAAATAAATCTTAAAATTAATCCTCAGAAATTCAAATTCAAACAGGCAAGCAAACAGCAATTCTTGAGATGCCAGTTCCAGAAAATGTTGCATCTTTACAACATTTTCTTGGTATGGTCAACCATTTAGGAAAGCTCATCCCAGACCTGAGTGAGCTTTCAGCACCCTTATGTGAACTGACATGCAAAAACGTAAAATGGTCCTGGTTGGAACACCACCAAAAAGCATTTGACATTCTGAAACAGAAAATTGCCAGTCCACCCACATTGAGATATTATGATGTTCACAAACCTGTAACTCTTTCTTGTGATGCTTCAAAGTATGGTTTTGGTGCAACATGTCTTCAAGAAGGCAAATTAGTAGCATATAAATCCAGAACTTTAATGCAAACTGAAATGCAGCATGCACAAATTGAGAAAGAGCTTTTGGCAGTAGTGTTCGCATGTTCGAAGTTCAATGATTATATTTATGAAAGACCTATTCAAATAGAGACTGATCACCAACCTCTAGTGACAATTCTGAAAAAAAGCCAATACATACACCCCCAGCATGCCTGCAAAGCATGATATTAAAACTTCAAAAGCAGAATTTCAATATAGTCTATACTAAAGGCAAAGATCTCTACCTTGTCGATGCTTTGTCAAGAGCACCCAGACAAACTGCAGAAGAGGATGACAATGAGAAAGCAGACTTTGATGTCATGGAAGTCAATTTTTTTTTCCTTATCACGTCTTGATGAACTCAGAAATCACACAGCATCAGACCCAATTCTCCAGAAGCTGCAACATTTTATCAGCCACGGATGGCCAGCACGACAGCTAGTTTACCACTTGACATACAAAAGTATTTACCTTGCAGAAACGAGCTCATAATGGAAGATGGAATAATCATGAAAGGTCCAAAAGTGGTAATTCCTAAAGCATTACAACAGGAATATATTAAAAATGTTGTATCGTGGTCACACAAGTACCGATTCAACCAAAAGAGGGACAAGAGGCATAGTATTTTGGCCTTCTATGTCAAAAGATATAGAGAAGGAAACTCTAGCATGTTCAGTTTGCAATAGTACTAAATTGCAACAACAAAAAAAAAACATTTAAGCTAAATCAGATTCCTGAATTACCATGGTTGACTGTTGCTAATAATATATTTTTTTAATGGAATGGTCAGTATTACTTGGTGTTAGTAGACTCTTATTCAAATTGGTTTTAAACTGACCTTCTTCCTAATGTAACATCCAGCACTATCATTACAAAATTGGAAAGACATTTTTCTGTCCATGGTAGTCCGTGCAAAGTCATTTCTGACAATGGTGCACAGTTTACAAGTCAGCAGTTCAAGAAATTTGCTGAGTCTTGGGACTTTGTCCATCTTACTAGTAGTCCTGAGTATCCACAGTCTAATGGATTAGCTGAGCATACAGTTCAAAGTGAAAAGCATTTGCTGGAGAAATCCAAGATGCATGATACCAATGTTTTTCTTAACTTACTCAATCCAATCTCAGAAACATTTCTCGAGATAACTTGCTTGGTTCACCTGCACAGAGATTAATGTCCAGACAAAAAAGAACAACTTTACCAATCAGTAAACAAATTTTTCATACCAATTGTAAAGAACAGAATGGTCAAGGCTCAACTTTCACAAAAATGTCAATCACAAAAGTTGCACTGTAAGTGTAGCAAACCTCTTGAACATTAAGACAAAGAGAAGTTGTGAGAATGCAAACATCTAAATGATATGACCAAGTGGGAATTGTCATAAACCTTTGCAAAGAACCGAGATCTTACATTATTCAATATGAAGGAATGGATTTCAGAAGGAATCAAAGAAACATATTACCAGTCTCTGAACCAGTGACGCTGCAGGCTGCCTCTGCCAGAGAGACTATTTCTATACTTGTTCAAATTCCAGATGACAGCGTACTTTCTTCAAGTAATCCTAATGTAATCTCCAAAGTTCCAATTATAAAAGAATCCCCAGAGACTGTGCCTGTTGCTAAACCCAGTCAAAGTTTTTATGTGACCAGATTGGGTAGAATTTCCAAACCCATTTCAAGATACACAAAGGCTTGGACTTGAATTAATTTGTTGTTATATGTTGATGTGATATCTAACTTGTTAAAAATATCTTGTTCTCCTATTGCATGTGAACAAATCAAAGAGGGAGGATGTAGATCACTGGGTGTATTTTACCTAGTCAGCCAGTGTAGCTAGACAGCACGTGCAAGATAAGTGCCATTTTGTATAGTTAGTCAAAGTGAATACATGCATGAATGGAGATGCACATGTGAATGTGTCTGAAGTAATGAGTCAGTCAGTTAGTTTAAATATATGTTAGATGTGTTTACGTACAGTAAACATCTTGAACACATCACAGTGCCTCAGTGTCTCATTTGATATATGAGACATGGGAAACTGGGACCACTCCTTTTTGGGATTTACATCTCTGAATTCAGTCCCAATGTCAATAGCCTCTGGCTGACTAAATTTGCAGATGACTGCAAATTAGGAGCCGTTACTGAATCCCACACTGACATAAATGTTGTTCAGGAAGGGCTGACACAGATAAACAAGTGGTGTCACAGCCATGAAATAAAACTAAATGCCAATAAATGCATAATAGTATCCTTTGGGAAGTCATCCACCCCTTGTAACTATCATATTGACAATACACGCCTTAGAGCTGACCAGGTAGTCAGTGACTTAGAGAGACACACAAACAGTATTCTAGCCTTTGAACCATCACATGTCAACAGTAGTAAGGAAATCATTCTATGTTGCGCAACTTGTAAACAAAGGTATGGCATCTAGGTCTAAGTAAGTCATCATTCCACTGTATTCAACATTCATCAGACCTATCAAGTACAACGCCCCCTTTGGTATGTAAATAACCAGGCATATCCAACAATTGGAACGTCCACAGAGATTCCTCACAAAAGGAATACAGGGTGTAAGTACAACTAACTACAGCTCATAAGCTAATGCACAGGCCTTCTAACTGCCCTGCCCTCTAATCTCTGTTCACCATCTATAACCCAACTAGACCCCTTCAATCTGTAAACCAAATGCTCCTAAATGTAGTGAAACCTAACTTTTCTGCTGGTCAAATGCTCTATCCCCTTTATTACTGCCAAGCTTTGGAGGTCCCTCCCCTCATCACTCAGGACTACTAGCAAACTGGAACATTTCAAGACACACCTGAGACAACACCTAACCTCCCACTGGCTATGTACATGTAGTAGGATGATCATAGAAAACCAAATATTACCTAGTCTGCCCATTTCTCCAGCTCATCCCCTCCTCCTTTCTGTCTTATAGATGTCCCAAATCAGCACATATATTCTCTGTGCTGTCAACTTACAATAGCCTATCATGAGAAACACATACACTTACAAGCAATCTGTATATTAGTATGAAGCTATCTACACATGCAATTTAATATTGGTATTAATGTAGTAGAGGCCAAATGCCTTTACCTTACTCAAAGTCTAATCAATTGTTACAACCTTCACCTCCTCTCTACCCAGTGGCTACTGCAATATTCACATATATACCAAATAATCTATGTCACTGGACTGATATGCATGTTATGCCTGGCATACTTAAAAATTTACTTGTAATGCAACCTTGTATTTTATAACTTGTATCCTGTTTAATGCACTGTATACTGTCTAGTTTATTGTATTGCCTCTTGCTATTTGTATAATGTCTGCTTTTCAATTTGGAGTTTTTCCTCCATGGGCCTCCACTGAAAACGGACTCACTTTTGGCCCAGTGGACTTCCTGGTAAACAAATGTAAATAAATAAAATAAAATAAATAAATAAATAAATAAATAACATGTCCTGTGCAGACTGCCTTAAGGCCCTATCCATATATTCTGTCTCCTACAGGCTGTTGAGAGACGATCTATGATTGATATACAGGACATTGTCAGACCCCACACTGATGGACCTCCTGGATATATGCAAAACAAACAGCACCAGAATTGCCCATTCTAAAGTCTTGCCTGTGATATAAACAGGACCTGCTGGAGAGAGAGGTATGCATACCAGAGACTACCCCATCTCTGGAACAGGCTACTCATCCATGTGAAGCAGAGTTCCTCCCTAACCCAATTCAAGTGTAACTTGGACAACTGGATGGGGAACAGGAAATTCATCCCTGGTTTGGCAACTGTGCCTCTAATGGACACAAGCAGTCTGCAAAGGGTTCATCTCCCAGGTGCCTGCCTGTAAATGTTACATCTCCCAAGCACCTGCTTACACTTATCAAGACTACCAGAACATGTTAAGATTTGGGATGTATGGCTAGGCTTAAAATAGCCCTTGAGGCCATTTGCCTAGTAAACACCTATGAACCTATAGTGAGCTCTCAAGAGTTTTTTTTATAGTATATTGCAAATACTTATAGGAACTACTTGTGTCTGAGTAAAAGTTATAGTTTATGTTGTGGGATGGGAATTGGGTAGTATCTAACCTTTGCTGTTAAAGCAGTAACAATGAAAGCTATACATTGTGTCTATTTAAGGGATTTATGAAAGTTACCTAAACTGCTGGAGTTACATTTGTCAGGTGGTATTTTATTCCAGTTTACTGCTGCTAGTTAGGAAAACACTTCTCTGTTATGGCAACTGTAAAGCACTGGCAGGTTAACCGATTGACATTAATGTGCCTGACAGGGTATGCAATGCTCCCTTAAGGGAGGACGTTTTTAAGAGTGGGGTGGTAATCATTTTTAAGAGTCTTTATATTGAGTTACCAAGAGGGAAGGTGCTAGGCTATGAATAGTCTCCAGCAAGAGAACAGTGGTTGTGCCATATATTCATGCAGTCGACACAAGAAAAATGCATTACAACAGAAAAGCTGCAGGTGGGTAGAAATAGTACACTGAACAAGGAGCACAGAGAAAACTGATCCATAATCATACAAAAATTATAAGAGCAACAGTATCAAAATCAAAGCAAAGGAGTAAGAAAGTTGACTTGGATACTTGGTTTGAACAGCAAGAAAAAATTAAAAGAACTATTTAAAAACAGTATGACTAGAGATTAACAAATATGAGTCCACCTCATCAAATCTGGCAACAAAGGATTAGAGCCTGACCTACTCTGATGTTATTCTAAGATTAAGCCATATTAGTCCGCCAGAGAATATGAGAAACTATGGCTGAGATTCATAAATATGCTCTGCATTTCTGTGCAAGTATTGTACGGTTATGCAACATGGTGAATATCCAAATGAAAACTAATAGATTTGTTTTCATGTGTTAACAAAGGTAGAAAATCAGTTCAAATGGACCATTTTCAAAGGGAAAATAATAAACATTATTATTAACAGTTTATTGTGAAGTGTAATGCAGAGCTGTAGTAACTACAGAGGGATTAAACTGATCAGTCACAGCATGAAGTTATGGGAAAGAGTAGTGGCAGCTAGGTTAAGAATGGAGGTGATGATTAGTAATCAGCAATATGGTTTCATGTCAGGAAAGATGCGATGTTTGCTCTGAGAGTGTTGATGGGGAAGTACAGAGAAGATCAGAAGGAGTTGCATTGTGTCTTTGTGGATTTAGAGAAAGCATATGACAGGGTGCCTAGACAGGAGTTGTGGTATTGTATGAGGAAGTTGGGAGTGTCAGAGAAGTACGTAAGAGTGGTACAGGATATGTACGAGCGTAGTGTGACAGCGGTGAGGTCTGCAGTGGGAGTGACAGATGCCTTTAAGGTGGAGGTGGGATTACATCAAGGATCAGCTCTGAGCCCTTTCTTATTTGCAATGGTGATGGACAGGTTGACAGACGAGATCAGACAGGAGTCCCCGTGGACTATGATGTTTGCAGATGACATTGTGATCTGTAGTGAGAGTAGGGAACAGCTGGAGGAGACCCTGGAGAGGTGTAGATATGCTCTAGAGAGAAGAGAAATGAAGGTCAGCAGGACTAAGACAGAATATGTGTGTGTGAATGAGAGGGAGGATAGAGGAATGGTGAGGATGCTGGGGGTAGAGGTGCGAAGGTGGATGAGTTTAAGTACTTGGGATCAACAGTTCAGAGTAATGGTGAGTGTGGAAGAGAGGTGAAGAAGAGAGTAGAGGCAGGACGGAGTAGGTGGAGAAGAGTGTCAAGACTAATTTGTGACAGATGAGTACCAGTAAGAGTGAAAAGGAAGGTCTACAAGAGAGTAGTGAGACCAGCTATGTTATATGGGTTGGAGACAGTGACATTTACAAAAAGACAGCAGTCAGAGCTTGACGTGGCAGAGTTGAAGATTTGCACTGGGTGTGACGAGGATGGATAGGATTAGGAATAAGTATATTAGAGGGTCAACCCAGGCTGGAAGGTTTGGAGACAAAGCCAGAGAGGCAAGATTACATTGGTTTGGACATGTGCTGAGAAAGGATGCAGAGTATATTGGGAAAAAGATGCTAAGGATGAAGTTGCCAGGTAACAGGAAAAGAGGAAGGCCTAAGATAAGGTTTATGGATGTGGTGAGAGAGGACATGCAGGTGGTTGGTGTGGCAGAGCAAGATGCAAAGGACAGGAAGAAATGGAAACAGTTGATCTGTTGTGGCGACCCCTAACGGGAGCAGCCGAAAGAAGAAAATTGTGAAGTGTAACATTTTGAGTAAAGACAACCTTGCGGAATTAAAGTGACAAGTGTAAATTAATTTAGGTGAGAGGCTACATAATCCGCTTTCAAAAATTTTCCAAATTTAAGATAAATTGTGTATTCATTGTGCAGAATTCCCTTCTAGTTTTGTATATTTGAATGCTGGCTTTTATAGTGCAATTGATAGTGTAAATCCATATAAAGGAATGAGGAGAGGGACTGGAAGAGAATGAAGGCTGACAATTTGTAAATTGTACAGAATGGAGGGGATGATTAAAGAGTGAAGTGTATTGTCATGGAACACAAATGAAGCAGAAAGGGGATTATTCTGTCAGATGCAAGGACGTAGGAACAAAGTGAAGGGTATGTCATATATTATGCAATGGTGCCTTTAAATATAATTTGTTTTGTAATTCATTTTGAACTTTTTTTGAAAGGAGTGCCAAAGGATTAATGGTAAGGAGTACCATATATGGGTGGAGGTGAACAATTATGATCAGCAGAGTAGAGTTTATTTCTTACAGTAATTACAGAAGGGTAGAGGAAAGACTGCACTCTTTGGTAATGAATTTAGATGTAATAGCTTGTTTGACAGAGATACAACTAAGAGTGTGTTATTTTTTGTCTTATTAGTGCCCATTTTGCTGTAGCTAGAACTCTACAGAAGTATTCTTTATAAGGGGCAAAAGTGTTGAATCGGCACATACTAGTGCAAATTGTCTGTTGAAATGCCGTTTTATCTTTGAAGAGTTTGTTACAATGGGTGGAGATGTACTTCAGTTGGGCAAGCAACACTCTCTTTCCAATGGCCATGCTACCTTCTTGCAAAAGGAAGTGGGAGCTAATTTTGGAACAAAAAAGCAAGCTGTTCATAGGTAGGTACTAGGCTATCTGCCTGAAGGCATTTATAAGCCAAGCCAGAATGTGTTGGCTTTCGCTGCCCTCTTAGATTAGTTCCCTGTGCCTCTGTCCAGCAGAGCCACTGAAGTAATCCCCGGGGTAAACTTTATCTTTCCCATCCACTCATTAAGGATTATTTTGAAGAGTGTTAGCGAGGAGCTCTGCCTAATGTACATTGGAATCTTGTTCCAAAGGATGGGAAGTATCTGGGATAGGAATCTATCCCTCTAGCAGGTCCTATTTATTGTTGTGGTGAGGTTTAGATCCCTAGAGCGTGTGGCTCGAGGGGATAAGGTTTTCTTTAGGTGGAGAATGTCTTTAGGTGGAGTATGTCCATCAATTCTGGGCTGGACATGGCCTTGTATGTCAGGCAGAGATCACCTCTGAGTAGGCGGTATGCAACCGAGTACAGCTGGAGTTTCTTCAGTCGAGCTGCACAGGGCATCTGTTTGAGGCCAGTGATCCTCTTGGTGAGGTACTTCTGTAGTCTTTCCAGCTGTTGCAGGGGTCTTGTAAGGTACAACCCAAATGGGGCATTGTACTCTATAATGGGTCTGATGAATGATGAGTAGAGGGGCATAATAACCTCTTTTGATCTGGATGCGAACCCTTTTGTGATTAGGTGGGCCACATAGAAGCATTTTCTAACCACTCTGGCAATGTGATTATCAAAGGTGAGATTACTATCTACTTGGGTCCCCAGATTCCTTATTACATCTTCTGTATTTAGGGGACTACCACCTATGTGGTAGTTTGTGGGTACTTTGGTTTTCCAAAGGGGATTACTATGCACTTTTTGGCATTTAGCTTGAAGTCATGATTTTGACACCAGGTATCCATCTCAGTGAGACCCTTTTGGAGATGTCTCTGTCAGCCAGAGAGTCAATTATAGCCCCTAGTTTGCAGTCATCTGCGAACTTGGTCAGCCATAGTCCTCCTGTGCTTGCCTGTACCTCTGAGAAGTATATGCCAAACAGGAGGGGTCCTAGGACTGAGCCCTGGGGAACATCACTTGTAACCAGTTTAGAGTCGGACCTATCTCCCGCAACTCTCACCATGTGGGTTCTGTCCATGAGCCAGTTGGCAAACCATCTTGTGACGTACGGGTTTATGTTCAGGCTGGTGAGCTTGTCTACAATACCAGAATGGGTAATGGTGTTGAAGGCCTTTGAGGGGTCTAGGTAGGCTGTGTGCACCACCTTTCCCTCGTCTATAGCCTTGGTAACTGTCTCAAAGAAGTCCACCAGGTTTAGAAGGCATGATCTGCCCTTAACGAAGCCGAACTGGGTAGGGTCCAGTGTTTGGAGGTTCCCAATGTCTCTGTTAATGAGTTCCATGATGATGCGCTCCATAGCCTTGCAGACCAAGTTAGTCAGGCTTATAGGGTGATTGTTCCTGGGGTCTGTTGTGGCTCCACCTTTGTGGAGAAGAATAACCACTGCTGTGCGCCACTCTATGGGTACGTAGCCTGTGGAGAGGTTGAGTTTGAACCATGTGTTTAGGTTCAGGGTTAGTTCGTCTTTGAGCTCATGTAGGATGCAGCCTGGGACACCCTCCACTCCCACTGATACTGTGTTTCTGGCTTTGGAGAGGGCTGTGATTTCAGGGACTCTACATTCTTCTGGTATGGTTATGGGCCCTTTTGGGGGTGAGAGGGGGGTGAAGTTTGCGCTGAACCTGTCTGCCAGGATGTTGGCGATATCAGTCGGTTCAATGTATTTTGTGCCATTCTGCACTAACTCCGAGTAGATCTGAGCATTGCCACTTAGATTCTTGACATAGCTAAAGAATGACTTGTGGTTATCTTTGGAGTCCTTGGCAATTTTTCTTTCGAATCTCACCTTGGATGATTTAGGGATCGTAGTTTCTTGCTGATACTGGTCAGGGATGTCTAACCTTTTTGGGATTTTACTCTTTTCTGTACTAGTTTCCTCCTCCTATTGTATAGTTTGTTTATGGCAGGAATCCAACAGACTGGTTTCCTTATTTGAAGGGGTGAGTCTTGGTTTTGCTTGGGATGGCACGATCCATGCATTTTTGTAAGTGCCTGTAGAATGAATTAGTAAAGGATTTTGCAGCTTGGACAGCA
The DNA here is from genome assembly GCF_019279795.1 of Protopterus annectens. Classification (NCBI taxonomy): domain Eukaryota; kingdom Metazoa; phylum Chordata; order Ceratodontiformes; family Protopteridae; genus Protopterus; species Protopterus annectens. The sequence goes on from NC_056737.1 coordinate 1,350,195,885, forward strand.
TTATCCTTCAGCATGGGGTCCTTGAAACTTTCCACCTCAGTCTTAAGTAACGAGAAGTTTGCTTTTGAAAAGTTTTTCATGGTGGTTTCCTTGTCCAGGGGTGGTGGCGGAATGTGGATATCCAAAGTGATTTGTTTATGGTCAGATCTAACCAGCGAGGGGTTGACCTCCAGTGTGCTCTGCTCTATTTACATTTATGAGTTACTGAATATATGCAAGACAATTCCTAGGTATTTGTAGTATGGCACAGTTTTGATTTGTTCTTTCTTGTTCTACAGAATGCTCCTATCTTCAGGGACAGTTGATACTCTATTTGTCTGGTTCCAAAAAGCAACGTTTTTGATTTTCTGGTGTGTGAATATGAAATTATCCAGCTTTTTTAAAACATGAAACATCTTTATTAAATTAAGTACGACATAGGCAATCTTATATTTACATAAATGAAAATAAACCTTACTGACGCAAACTCAGCTGCAAACATTATACATTACAAAGCATGCCAACACAACTGTAGCTACAGACATTATACATCACTTACAATATATGCAGTCATTCTCAGTCAACCATTGCATAGCCTATTCAGTTCCTAACTTCTTTTCAACCTTGTTTATCCTCTGCATGTATTGATCCCACACTTCCCATTTTTCCTATGCAATTTGCTCCTATCCTTTTCTAAATATCACAATTCCAGTTGTTTTATTGCTATTACTATCTTTGCTATTCCTAGTAAAGTTAGTTTAGACTTTGATTTCCATTTTCTAGTAATTGCTTTTTTTTTTCCTGGTTATATTTTCAGAATAAATTTCTATCATTTCTAATAGCTCCTGAATAATTTTAATTACCCATTCCTTAAATTCCTCTTTTTCAACAGATATAAGAGAAACCACCACTGTCTCATTTTTATTTCATTACCCTGTATTTTTATTTTAGTTAGTACTGGCACGTGATTTCAAATAATTATTGGGTGTGTATCAAGGCCCTCAATTAAATGTATAAGTTCCTGTGAAATGTAAATTCTGTCCAGCCTAGCTCAGATTTTGTATCTTGGGGAACATGTAAATACACTCTGAACTCCTAGTACTGAATTCACATCTTCCATGCCAAATATTTTCATAAATTTGTTTAAAAATCCACCCTCCTTCATTATATTTTCCCTTCTGGGCCCCTAGACACATCTTCACTATTGCAAATCAAATTCTATTTCCCACCTATAAGTAATATTCCTTGCTGAAAGCGGATTATTTCTTCCAGAATTTTCTTAAGCTCCACTGCAGCAGTTTTTGGTGGAATATAAGTACATGCCAGTGCAATCTTCTTCCCTTGCAGTAGCCCCTTAGTACTACAAATCTGCCATTATTGTCTTTGTTATCCTCTTCTATTACCATTGGAGCTCCTCTTGCAATTAATATAAGTACTCCTCTCTTCCTTTGCCCCAGGTATTCTGCTGAATAACCATCCTGAAAACCTCTATCAAATTCATATGTTCAGTTCTTTCCAAGTGCGTCTCCTGTAGCATAGTTATTTGCACTCTACATTTTTAAATCAGTTCACTACTCTTTCTTTTTTGTAATTATCTGTGAAACCATTGAAGTTTAATGACATTACAGAAAGCATAATATTCTTGAGTGGTTATTCCCATCTTTTATGTATAACAGCTTTTTTATTAAATGTCTACTTTTAGCTTTTGCATTACATGCATGCACTGTTTGGTAGGTTAATCTTTTATACAGTTGTTTTGTGTCATCTCCATTTGAGCCTATGTCACATCTTACAGAACTTTTTGTTTTACTGAAAACCCTCAAACAAAAATACATGCATACATCTAATACCCCCAAAATCTACCAACTTAATAGCAACACACAAAACTATGTACATGTTCAAATATCAAAGTTTTACTCTCCTAACAGGAACAAATGGTCCAAACTGACAGCCACACACAAACTCGAGCTAACCTAAAAGAAAGGTTATCCACACTAAAATGCATGGTATCTTTACACCTCTCTCAGCTGGGAGAACACAAATGCTTTCAGAAAAACATTTATCTTTTCACCTCTCTCAGCTGGGAGAACACTTAAATGCTTTCAGAAAAACGTTTTCTCCAAACCATTTCTCTTTATCAAATTGTTTGCTAGAGACATGAGAACCAGACAAAACCATTTACTTGAAAAAATCCTTACAGCATTCAATATTCTTTTTAATTTACTTGCTTTCTCTTAAAACTTGTTACTAGATTAAGCTAATGGCCTTAACCTACTAATTTCCCTATGCAAGAATGAAAAAAAGCATACTAATTTTAATTTTGTCATGATCTTCTAGACAGATTTTTTTTTACACTGCAGTGCTTGCATTTCTTAAAACTGAACAAGGAGAAAGAGAGAAGGTAGAAAAAAAACAGGAGCAACTATTTAAATTAATATCCCCATTACACTAAAAAAAACTGAAAAAACTTTACATTATAACACACAAAGAAAATAATACAGTATTTAAATACTAGTTGCCACTCGTCCCTCTCACAGATGACAAGCAGGTGGGGTACTTCGTTTAGATGCTTTAATACATAGAAACACATCAGGAAACACATCAGGATGGATAGCATCTTCATAAAATCTAAAACTGATTAACAGACCTCACATACATACATGCTTACATCTCAACAGCTTACTACAAAATGGCAGTCAGGCTCATACATGCTCAGTATGTATACACTTGTGCACGCCCTTGGACAACTTCTTCAAGGTACATACACACACACTGATCTACACCCTCCCTCTTAAAAATATTATCCTTAGTAAAAAATAGCATTGGAGTTAGATATGCATTATTACAGACATTAGAAACAAACACAGTGTTCATCTCCAAGTTGCTGTGTATCTATTACATGGTCTGGAGATAGACCTGATCTGGAAACATAACAATCTGGACTGGATTTAGCAACAGGGACAATCTTCGGTGAACAATTTGTATCGTGAACTTCTGGATTCATCATAGGAATGGGAATATTCTCTGGAACTTCCTCTAGAACTGGAACACTGGACAACTCACTCTGAGATAAAGTGTCTTTCTCACAGGCTATGTGCTGTGATACAGGCTCAGACACCGGCATCAAATGTTTCCAGCCACCAAAACTCTGCTCCTTGTGATTCCATAATGAACAATCTCGGCTCTGGGCAAGTATTCTTCACGACTCCAGTCCAATCATAACCTTTGCATGGTTGCATCCTTACCACTTCTCCTTCTCATAATGGATTGAGTGGTTTGCCGGTCTTATCGTAGTAGGACTTAACGCTTCTTCAACAGATTGGTTTTCACTGACCTGCTATTCTTGACAGATGGAACCAACAACTGACTACTTATTGGTAATGGTGTTCTGGTTTGTCTTGACAAAAGTTTCTGGGCAGGGGAACCAAGATGCTTATCACAAAGAATGTTTCTGAGATTCAAGAGGAAAACATCACTATTGTCTAACTTTGACTTCTCTACTAACTGTTTTGCACTTTGAACTGCAAGTTCTATCAAACCATTTGACTTTGAATACTTAGGGCTACTCGTGACATGAGTAAAGTCCCATTCTTCTGCAAATATTTTTGAACTGTTGGCTTGTAAATTGTGTGCCATTGTCAGAAAAAAATTGTGTGGACTACCATGGACTGCAAAATGATGCTTCATTTTAGTAATGACAGTACTGGATGCTAGGTTGGGAAGTAGGTCAATCTCAAATCAACTGGAGTAAGAGTCTACTAATACCAAATAATGTTGACCATTCCACTCGAAAATGTCAGTGGCTACTGTCAACCAAGGTAGTTCAGGAATCTGGTTTAAATGAAGTGGTTCCTTCTGTCGATCTGGCTTAGTACTATTACACACAGAACAAGATAATAGCGCACACTCAATATCTTCTGACATAGAAGGCCAAAAATACTAGACCTCTTGCCCTTCTTTTGGTAGAGTCAGTTCCTGGGTGACCACAATGTAAGATAGTAATATACTCTTGGTGCAAGGACTTTGGGACAATCACTTTTGGACCTTTCATAATGATACCATTGAAAAAAAAAAAAAAAAAAAAAAAAAAAAAAAGCATCTCTGTATGGAAAATAAGGTTGCATTTCTTGAGGTAAACTAGATTTTTTTGATGGCCATCCTTGTTGAATAAAATGGTGGAACTTTTGGAAAACTGGATCTGTGGCTGTGTGATCTCTCAGTTCATTAAGACATGTGAAAGAAAAAATTCTCACTACCACGACTTCAAAATCAAGATTCACATTCTCATGCTATTCAGTGGTGTTTCTGGACAATCTGGATAATGTATCAGCAAGATAAAGTTGTTTGCCTTTCTTGTAGACAAGAGTTGAATTATACTTTTGCAATCTCAACATCATACGTTGCAATCTGGCTACAGCTGAATGCATAGGTTTTCTCAAGATAGTGCCTAGAGGTTGGTTGTCTATTTCGATCTGGAACTTCAAACATGCGAACACAATTGCCAAAAGCTCTTTCTCGATCTGAGCATACTGCATTTCAGTTTGGGTAACAGTTCTCGATCCATAGGTAACAGGTTGACCCCCTCTTGTAGAATGACTGCACCTAGACCAAATCTCGAAGCAGCACATGAAAGAGTAACTGACTTGTGAATATCATAGTAGATGAGAGTTGGTAGACTAGCAATTCTGCTTTTCAGCACATCAAGTGCTCTTTGGCGTTGCTCTAACCAGGACCAGAATACATTTTTACTTGTCAGCTCTCTGAGTGGTGCTGATAGTTGGCTCAAATCTGGAATGAACTTGCCTAGATATTTAACCATGCCAAGAAAATATTGCAGGGGTTGAATATTGTCTGGAGCTGGCATCTCGAGAATAGCAGTTTGTTAAGAAGGGTCTGGTCAAAGGCCTAAATTGGTAAATAAATGACCAACGTAAGTAACCTCTTGTAGCCTGAATTTGCATTTCTGTGGATTGAGCTTAAGATTTACTTGACGTGCTCTTTCCAGAATATTTCTGAGTTTCTGTCATGCTCAGCTTCACAATTACCTCCTATTAGTATGTCCTCAACTATAACTGCACAAGGATACCCAGAAAAGTGTTGCTCCATTGCATGTTGGAAGACTTTACTTGCAGAATTTATCCCAAATAGCATTCTCAAAAATCTGTACCTGCCAGAGTACTGAAAGTAGTGAGCAATGATGATTTCTTGTCAAGCTGAATTTGCCAAAATGAACTCTGCATCTAAGACAGAAAAAGCAGTGCCATTTGGCATAAGAGCTGCAACTTCTTTGACTGCACGCATTGGATGATGAGGTCTTCGTTCAAATCTTGTGGCTCACTACATATGTTGATGTCATGTGAGCTTGTATGAGTTACCAATATGGAAGATACCCATTCAGTAGGGGTTGATGAATCTACTGGACAAATCAAACCTTGTTGCACCATTTTATCAAATTCAGCTTTGACTCTGTCCTGCATGGCTATTGGGACTTTTCGAGCTGTCCTGATAACTGGACTGACATCTGGGTCTAACTTCATGGAGTACACAACTGGAAGCTTCCCTAGTTTGTCTTCGAAAAGATCAGCAAGGTAGAAAACATATAATGGGGGAAATTAGAGTAGTGGTCTTTTAAGCTAACATGACGGACTTCTTCCTTGTTAAATGAAAGTCTCATTTTCAAATGGTCTCTGAGCTCTAATAATGACTGCACGTGCTTCTTGACCACATAAAATAAGTCGCATCTCCCAGCAGAGTAATATGAAAGCATTACTGAGCCTTCTGTTTAATTTTCTTCACCACCATAAGCAACACGCTTCTCACACTTTGCCAAATCAAGCCTTTCACCATGACACACACTAGCAATATTGCTGCTGACATGACATTGCACTTGGAACCTGTGTCAACTTTGAGTTCTATGGGTTTTCCATTTATCCGAACAGTACAAAATACTTCATTCTTGGCACTGGAATTTACTGCATTAATTGTTTCATGAAGCACTGACACACCATCAATATAAAAAGTAGGGTTGCAGCTTTCTAATTGTTCAACTCTTTTCATGAAATGTTCTCTTTTAATGAAAGACTGTGGGCCTTTTGATTCACAAAACATTTTGAAATGATTCCACTTATTGCAATTGTGGCACTGCTACCCAAAAGCTAAAGATTTCTCCCTTTTAGATTCATGATTTCCACCACAACTACGACAGTTGGCAATGAAACTTGGTGAGGGCCCAGTTTGCTGACTCACTCTTATGCTTCACTGAGACTGTGCAAACTCTAGAATTTACTGGAAAGCTCTGGAGTTTACCAGTGGGTGCTGCAAGGGCTACAGTTACTGCCATGAGCTTGAGCCTGTTTCTTTTAACCACATGCTACATACTATCAACATGAGCTCTAGAAGTTACTGGAAGCACGCATCTCTCATTAGTGAGCATATCTGTATGCTTTTCTGTGAGCTCCTATATCTGACAAATCTCAATGGTCTTATTCAAAGTTAAATCACTGTAACAAAGCAAAATCTTTCTCACAGCATCATCTTTTATACCACACATAAGTCTGCCTTTTATCAAGTCATCCCTTAAATCCCCAAATCTGCATGTTATTTCTCAAGTCAGTTATACATGCTGCAAAAGTTTCACCAGGCTTTTGATCCCTTGTATAAAATAAGTGCCCTTCCATTGTAACATTTGTCTGGGGGTTACACATTTCACTAAATTTACGTTTTAAGCACTCAGGGTCCTCCCTTGATTCATCCGGTACAACAATATGATGTCGTCGTCCCCTCTCCTGCACAGATCGCAGGTGCATACACAAATTAATACTCTCTCTTTCAATGACTTCTGACCCAGCTAAATTAAGCCTTTATACAGTCATCTTTATCACAAAACGCAGCCTTTATGAAAATCTCGTACTCTTGCTCAAACAGTCTCCAGTCCTCTGCAATATTATTGTCAAACACACGTGCAATAGGCTTTCAAAATCTGTCCGCAATGCCCACAAAGTATGCATAAATGCACGGAAAATACGACCCTTGTAATTATGTATAAACAAAACTGTTCTGTGAGCTTGTGATAACATTCAAATGCACAATAAACTCTTCGAAATACTGTACTTTGTGAAATATGCTCTGAAATTATTGTATTTTGTGAAATAACTTTACTGTAATACTCACAAACGTGAACACTTTATACAATTCTGATAGCTTTAATTAATATGAAAAATATGTGCTTAGTGAAAAAATGTGGTAATTTCCTCTTATTTTATTAGTTTTATGCAATTCATACTTTATTTCAAACATTTTTCATAGTAATTAGAATATTTTATCAATATCTGACATAGCTGTTTAACTGAATATTGTTTACAGCATTCTGTATGCTTCATTTCATATTCTGCAAATAAGAAATTATCGGAGTAAATTTTAACATCTGAAATTCATTTCTGACCTGTTTTGTGAATTATATGTTCATTAGGGATGATCCAACTCCTCTATATTCCTCCACTACTAACCGGGTGCTTCTCAGACTTAAACTGAAGAAACTGGAGCTCTTTCTGGCAATAAGTTGTTTTGGCCATGCTTCCTTTAACACCATGCCCTTTAGATATGCCACTTCTGACACCATGTCGCTCGTCCCTCTCTAACATACATGACAAGCAGGCGGGTATTTTGTTTAGATGCTTTAATACACAGAAACACATCAGGATGGATAGCAGCATTGTAAAATATAAACAAACTGATGAACAGACAGACTTTACATACATAAATGCTTACATTTCAACAGCTTACTAGAAACATAGCAGTCAGGCTTGAACATGTTCAGTATTTATACATTTGTGCAACCCTTTGGGTAACTTCTTAAAGGTAAATAGACACACATTGATCTACAATAGCATTAAGAAAAAAATATTTTACTCTCAGTTAACTTTCACCCTCCTCTTCCCCTCTCCTGAGTATTTTTCCTAACATTAATTACATGAAGTAGGGCATATTCTTTAGAGTCCCCTATAAGTTTAACAATGCCCAAAAAAGTCCAATATTTCCACATTTTCTTTTTCTGTCATGTTTCACAAATATAAATATTGCTTTGTACTCCCACATTTGGCAATTTCCAAATTAGTGATTTTATTCTCCAAATGAGAAGGACATGAAGTAGGGCATATGCTTCAGAGTCCCCTACATGTTTAACAAAGTCCAATATTGCCAGATTTTATTGTTCTATTTCTGTTCATCTCCTTTTCCCAAACCCTGTTTCTACTTCATTTCCAACATACTCTCAATTCTACTAGTCAACTCTTGTCCTTTTCCCCCTCTCTCAAGCATTTTCCATTGAAACACTGGAAAAGGTTTCACTGGTACAGTCTCTCTGTAGTCTTTTTTACCAGAACAAGAAGCAGATTCTCCTGTTTCACAGCTCACTTTTTGTTGGACAAACTTTTATATTTCTTCTTTAGCATGTACTTTATCAAAAATTATTTTCTTTCTCCAGGAAAAAATAGTTTGAAGATAGCTGGGTATAGCAGTTTGAATCATGCCTGCTTCTTGACATTCCCTGAATAATAGGATACATTTGTTCCTCTTTCTGCATGGTGGACAACAGGTAGTCATTCCCCACAAACACTCTGCTATCTCCCACTTTTTAGTATTTTTGTCCTTCTGCTACAGTTTTGTCAGAATAAACTCCTTCGGCTGGTCAGATTGCATCTTTACTATTAAAGGTCTAGGTTGTTTTCTCATAGCCAGGTTTGGAACATGCACACAATATGCTCTTTCAATTAACAATTCCTGTTGAGGAATACCAGTCCAGTTTCTTATTTGTGCTTTCATAAAATTAATACAGTCTGTTCCTTCCAGCATCTCAGGTACATCAGAAAATCTCAGATTCTCCCTACATGCACCCTCTTCTAATTATATTATTTTTTGAAACATCTCTTCTTGTGCAGTCTCATATTCAGCCAGACTTTTCTTCATTTCCACCTCTAAATTGTTCAGTTTTATCATTTTATCTGTATATCTGTTTAAAGCTGCTTCCATTTTTTTCCAGCTATTTATTATTTGAGTTGATCTGCTCCATCGGTGTTTCATTTATTTTAGTCAGGTCTGTGTTCCGTTGCCTTATACTTTCCTCTAGGTTACTGTAAGCTATGTCTGGAGCTTGCACTAGTTTTTGGTTAACAGCTATAGTACTTTTCCAAATCAGTGTTTTACATTGCCTTCTGCAGCTGATTTTCCTTTGGATCCTCTGTATTTCTTTTTTCCTGGCATCCAGGCAGTGCACTTACTAGCCAGTTACTGAAATTTACCAGAAATCTAGGTCCACTGGATTTCTCTGCTAAGTTTCTGTTTTTCACACTGGGAGGGCTGGAATTAAGCTGTTGCTCAATATGCAGCCGCCTTGGAAATCCTCTTGAAATTATCAAGGTTAAGCCAGATACAGAGCTGGATGAGATTTGTTTCAGAGACTTTTTTGATGATGTTGGGGGGAATAAACTGTACCCTATATGGAGCCAGAATGTCAGCTTATATGATGCTGATTTGTACAAGATTTGCTGAAAGTTTCTTATAAATCTACAGAACTGAAAAAAAAATGAAGGAATAAAACTGACAACTGGGGGACACCTTTAGCTACTGAAACTGATGGGCATACTGTCTATTTTTACTTTGAAATGTCTATTAGTAAAGAAGTCAATACAACCTAAATTCACTAAAACAAAATTTAAAGCAATTTTGAAGCATTGTCAGCTGTATTACCATGTGTAATTGTATTTAGAAGAGTTATTTTCTAAGAAATGTTGGCAGTTTATTTTGGAAATTGAACCTTTTAAAGATCAAGTTCAAAGTGATAAAAATGTTTGATGAACACCAGCTTCCCAATCTTTGATTATACCTGCTGTAAACAGAGAGTTCAAGTAATACATTTATTATCCACCAGACCATAAACTTTTGAGAGTTCAATGAACAGTGAACCTGTTAAATGCCCACAGTCAAGGATACCAATAGAAATGGCAATGACAAAGACGTGCTTTTACCCAACCAAATGCTGTGCTGATGAGGTAAAAGGATGTTGTAATTTTTGTGTGTTAGGTAAGTAGAGTTAAAAACTAGTTTTTCAAATGTTTTTAAACCAAGATATGGCAAGAATGATATGGGTCTGAAGTATTTTGCTTTTTTTGGTTTAGCTAGTTTTAGGATAGACTTGACTGTGGCTTGTTTCCATTCCAGTAGCTAGATATCTTTGGATAGACAGAGTATGTATCTGTGATGAATGGAGAGCAGCAAGTGATTTTTGCAAATAAACCAAGAAGAAACTTTGCCATCTGGAAGGTGTAATAAGCAGGGTTGTAGTCCATTTGATCTGGAGTGGGGTTATCTTTGGGACTGGGAATACTCTCAATTAACTTTTGATATCCTTGACTTGAACTGTTCTGAAGCAGAATAAACTGTGTAGAGGTGGCGATTGTCCAGGGCTAGAGGTAACAGAGTTATTAAAATGGGGTAGAGGGAAGCAAGGAGAATTCACTGAGAAAGTGTAGTGGGGGAAAGGTTCCCTGATACAGTTAAGACTGTATCATCTTTTAATTGATTGGTAATACAACTGACAATGCCTCAGAATTGCTTTAAATTTTGTTTTAGTGAATTTAGGTTGTTTGGACGAACTAACCCCTCACCTAAACACACTGTTCAAACTCAGCCTCTCCACAGGCTACGTATCCATAGAGTGGTGCACAGCAATGGTTATTCCGCTCCACAAAAGTGGAGCCACAACAGACCCCGGGAACTATCGCCCTATAAGCCTGACTAGCTTGGTCTGCAAGGCTATGTAGCACATCATCATGGAACTCATTAACAGAGACATTTGGGAAGCTCCAAACACTGGACCCTACACAGTTTGGCTTTGTTAAGGGCAGATCATGCCTCCTAAATCTGGTGGACTTCTTTGAGACAGTTACCAAGGCTACAGACAAGGAAAAGGTGGTACACACAGCCTACTTAGACCTCACTAAGGCCTTCGACACTATTCCCCATTCTGGTATTATAGACAAGCTTACCAGCCTGAACATAAACCCCTACGTTACATGATGGGTTGCCAGCTGGCTCATGAACAGAACCCACATGGTGAAAGTTGTGGGAGCTAGGTCCGACTCTAAACTGGTTACAAGTGGCGTTCCCCAGGTCTCAGTTCTAGGACCCCTCCTGTTTGGCATATACTTCTCAGAGGTACAGGCAAGCACAGGAGGACTATGGCTGACCAAGTTCGCAGATGACTGCAAACTAGGGGCTATAACTGACTCTCCGACTGACACAGACATCCTCCAAAAGGGTCTCACTGAGACGGATACCTGGTGTCAAAATCATGGCCTCAAGCTAAATGCCAAAAAGTGCATAGTCATCCCCTTTGGAAAAAACAAAGTACCCACAAACTACCACAAAGGTAGTCCCCTAAATATGGAAGACGTAATAAGGGATCTGTGGACCCAAGTAGATAGTAATCTCACCTTTGATAATCACATTGCCAAAGTGGTTAGACAATCCTTCTACGTTGCCCACCTAATCACAAAAGGGTTCGCATCCAGATCAAGAGAGGTCATTGTGCCCTCTACTCATCACTCACCAGACCCATCATAGAGTACAACGCCTCATTTAGGTTGTACCTTACAAGACACCTGCAATAGCTGGAAAGACCACAGAAGTACCTCACCAAGAGGATCACTGGCTTCAAACAGATGCCCTATGCAGCTCGACTGAAGAAACTCCAGCTGTACTCGGTTGTATACCGCCTACTCAGAGGTGATCTCTGCCTGACATATAAGGCCATGTCCAACCCAGAACTGATGGACATGCTCCACCTAAAGAAAACCTTATCCCCTCGAGCCACACGCTCTAGGGATCTAAACCTCACCACAACAATAAATAGGATGTGCTGGTGGGATAGATTCCTGTCCCAGAGACTTCCCATGCTTTGGAGCAAAATTCCAATCTACATTGGGCAGAGCTCCTCGCTAACACTCTTCAAAAGAAACCTTAACGAGTGGATGGGAAACATAAATTTTACCCCGGGGATCACTTCAGTGGCTCTGCTGGACAGAGGCACAGGGAACTAATCTAAGGGGGCGGGCGAAAGCCAACACATTCTGGCTAGGCTTATAAATGCCTTCGGGCAGATAGCCTAGTATCTACCTATGAACCTATGGAAGAAGTCTGCTTTGCATCTTTTGGTTACACTTTTGCCCAAAATTCTTATGGTAATGAAATTGTCCATTATCGGAGGAAGGGAGATCTCAATTTTTAGACAGCCTTTAACTGTTTAGTGAACCATTGTTCTTGGCTACTTTTGAAAAAAATCTAGCAAACTTGGGAAAATATTTCAACAGCACTGTCATAAGACATGGTGAAAATTTAGAAGAGTTACCTTCTAGGAAAAGATGACAGTTTATTTTGGAAATGGCACCTTGTAAAGATCAAGTTCAAAGCGATGGAAAAATTTAACAAACACCAACTTACCAATTACCACTTTGTGTCTGCAGTCGAGTTTATTGTAAAACAAAGCCCTATAAAACTTAAGTTTTAAAAGTCCTGTGAATATGGGAAATTGGACAGCAAAAAATTCACCATAGCATTCTCTCCACAGGTAGATTCAGATCACTTTGATTATGCATTCTGGTGGCCACACACAAAGCAGCTAAGCTTTCTGTCAATGGTCAGAAGCCTCAGTGTTGCTCCCCTCCAATGACTGTGTGAAAAGGGAGGGGACTATAGTTTGCTATATCATTTCTAAGGTAGTTAGTTTTCAGAAAAATGTTAACTTCATTTACAGTTTAACAGATAACTAACTGTACAATTGTGTAGCAAGTTTGCATATAAGTAATTAAGGCACACTTCCATAATGAGAACAGTAATCAGTACAAACTTCAGTATGTACATACAACTTGAAATAATACGCCAACAAATGTCCAAACTCCAGTTTACAGTATTTGCAAGAATTTTAAAACTTAAAATTTTAAATAAAAGACTGATAAAGACAGTTTTGTTTTCAATGGACTACATGATTACAAGCACAAGGATGGGATCAGGAAAACCACGAGTGTTTCTGTTACATTATTTTGTCAACTTGAACTTTATTGTTAAGACTGCGCATTTTTTGTCTGTGTGTGTACTTTGAAGGTGATTAACATGAGACATTCTTGATTCTAGGACTGACTATAATGAATGTTAGGAGCAGTCAGCACAAATGGTAGCTGGTATGATGGGTATATTTCAGATTTTAAAAGGAATGCTTAAGATAATTATTTCCAGTTAAAATGTGTTCTCTTGTGTTTTTTTTTCACTAATTGTGTAAGGCCTTATTTAGTAAGGAAGTATGTTTGACGTAGAGGGCTTTCAGGTTAAAGTCTCCCAAAAGCTGGTCCTCAGGGTATGTAAATCAGTCACGCTGGAAGCAGGCAAGCGGACTTAGCCATACAATGAAATTGTTCAAGTAGTTAAAGCAATTTAAAGTGAAATAAGTGCAAAGAATGTGGCCATGTACTATATAATGTAATGTAATAATGTAATGTATAATTATACTATATATAACAGAAAACATAAAATCAAACTACTACAAAAACAATGTCTGTAGTACCTAATGCTAGCTTACACAAGTTAGTGTCCTCAGCAGGATGTCACCAAGTGCTACACAGGACCATCAGGAGGCATACACAGACTACGCATATGTATGTATACCCGAATGCTTTACTCTGTGATTGACTGACTGTGTATGTCATGTACAGAGTCTGCTGAACACAGTGATCTGCTGTGGAATGCACAAAGCAAGATTAAGGAGTAGTCCACCAGGAGTGCTTTTCTGTTCTTTCTTTTAAATTAATTCAAAAATGAGGAAACCTGAAATGCAAACTTGGTGCTTAGTGACTAGCAGTGGAAATATCTGCATTTTTGGTCATACCTTTAACTTTAGGGCATCTTCTCCTTTCCCTGGATGAGACAGGTCAACAAGAGGATAGAGGAAGGTGGCCTTCTTAATTTTCCCACTCTCTCTCTCTCACACACTTTTGGTCACAAGTGTTGTGACAGAAAGAACAGAGTTTAAATAAAATCCTGTGTGAAGTGCCCACATATGATATCAGAGAAGCCAGCATGTGATTACATGGCAGAAGCACCAACAAAGTGATCTAGGAAGCCAAAAAGCAGAAAAAATGCTTCTTACAAGGCTGAGCATGGACATAAGACTGAGGATGACAACCATTCTGACAGGAACAGAAACAAATGCCTTTGAAGGAGATGAATCAAAGAGAACATCCAACAAGAAACGCAACTGGTATCAGGATAAATGCTAGTCCAAAGTATCAGAAACACCTATGTAATTCAAACTTACACTGACTCAGATGATGTACTGCTACAAAAGCTGTAGCCTTTAGTCATAACTTAGATTAGAGTACTGGCTCTTGCAATATATTCTTTTGTGGAAAGCCCAAGAGGAAGTAACTGCCCTAGTGGAATGTGCTTTAGCACAGGAAGGCAGGGTCTTACTATAGCGCAAGTAGCAAAAAAAGATATGTAGAACTCCTCTGAGGAAAACTTGACCTGCGGCTTGGCCATAAGGGGTCTATATTAATTCATCAAAATACATATTCATCAAATACATATTCAACAAAGGGTAAACTGCGAAATTCATTACAGCAAAGCACCACATTTTTTCCCAGGGTTGGGAACCTCTAGCACTCCGGAACACACACCACACTAAATCAAACCCACCTAAGTGGTGGGCTTCACCCCTCTGAACTACATATGCCAACTCCAAGATCGAACTAAGGTGGGGAAAAGAGCAAAGCTGTGCTGATGGCCTAGTGGCTCTTTACCCTGGGAAAAATTCTGTGCTTTGTTGTAATGAATTTCGCTGTTTAGCAGTCGATGAATACGTATTCAATGAAATATATACTTCGATGACCTAATATAGACCTGCCATAAGTGGGGTGCTAAGAGGGAGCCAAACACTGACAGCAGACAAATGAGCTTTTCTGGAAGAGTAGGCCAAGCCTGATCAAAGGAGTTCACAGATGTATTGCAGAACTGTAGGGACTTGTGCTACAAGTGGGTCTTAACTCTACTTGCAGCACCAAAAAGAGAACCGTTTCCACTTTGCAGTGTAAAATTTTGTGGCAGTGAGTGTCTTAGCCTATTGTAAGACTTGTACAACCTCTTCAGAGAAAAAATGTCTTTGAGGTATTAAAGTCATATCTCATCCATACAAGTCCGGCAGAAAGATGGAAGATTTGGGTGCAGCAGCAAACTTTTTTGTTGAGTTATAATTTTCGGCTGTAGAGAAACCAAGTGAAATAGCAGGAGGAACCAATGCTGCCTCTGCCAAAATGGAGCCAGTAAGAGGAGTTTAAGTGTTTCCCCTTGTGCCATGAGTAGTGTTTTTGTAAGAGGCAGAGGAGGAAAGCCATAAAGGAACCTCTCTGTCCACTGGAAAGAAAAGGTATCTGTCTTCCAGGCTGTGGGGAAAGGGTCCTTGTTGCAGAACACAGGGAGCTGATGGTTGCTTGTAAAGCAAAGAGGTCTATCTGAGGGGTACCGCGCTGAAGTGTGATGCTGCAGAAGACACATCTGTTCAAAGTCCACTTATGATGGTCTTCCATGGAGCAACTTAAGTAGTTTGCTAGCAAACAGTCCTGAAAAGGGATATATGTGGCTATGAACATAATGTATATTTGTGTTTCCAAATCCCATGCCTCCTTAACAACCTGGTGTCTCTCTGCTTCTTTATGTACCACATGACTGTGTTGTCATCTATAAACACCTGGAGCAGTCCTGGTTTTCCAAGGTGAGCGAAAATATGAACAGCTTGCAGAAGAGCTCTCATTATTTTTAGATTGATGTGTTCCCTTCAGGAAGAGGGGTTGCCATTTCCCCTGGACTTTGTGTTATCCTGTCCACACCTCATCTGAGGCATCCATGTAAGCCTGCTGAAGAGTAACAGGAGGTGAGAAAGGTAATCCTGGGTTGAGGAAGACCTGTCCCTTCCACCAGGTTAGCTCTTTCTTGACACAACACCAGGTTAGCTCTTTCTTGACACAAGGGAAGATGGGGATCACACTGCCCAAGGGGTGTCTGTGTTGGGACCACACAGATTTCATATAGCACTGGTTTTACTTATGTGAAGTCTGGCCAGAGGAATCATAGGAATGGTGGCTGCCATAAATTCCAAGGTCCTTAGAATCTCCCTTGCCAAGTAATGGGTTATGGAAGAGATGTCTTGGAAGTAAATGGACAGACTGAGAACCTCTTCCTGGGGAAAGAGGGCATTCATTTTCTTTGTGTATAATCTGCATCCCAGAAACACCAGCTCCTGTGTAGGGGACATGTGTGATTTTTTTTCTAGTTTATGGTGAAACACAGACGTGTCAGAAGATGAAGGGCGAACTGAAGATGTGGCAGAAGAATTTCTAGGGAGAAAGCCTGGATCAGGAGGTTATCCATGTAAGGGAAATTTTGAATTCCTAGAGTGCAACAAAGTCAATACAGGTGCTAGGCACTTTGTGAACACTCTTGTGGCTGTGGAAAGACCAAAAGGCACAGCAGTAAACTGAAAATACAATGAGACAGAGAAAAACCTGAGGAATCTCCTGCATAAAGGAAGAACAGGGATGTGTAGGTAGACAACCTTCAGATTTAATGACAGTATGAAAGGAAGAAGGGTCTGAAGAGAGAGCATTTTGAAAGGGGGTACCTTCAGGGTAGACAGGTCTAAGATGGGTCTCCACTGCCCTTCTTTTCTTGGGACTAGAAAAATTCTGGAAAAAAACCCTTTCCCATGAATTTTTTGGGGACTTGCTCAATGGAGCCCTGATTCAAGAGGTCTTGAATAATGCGGGTCAGAAGAGAAATTTGGTTTTGTGGAGATGGAGGCATGCCTTTCAGAGGGGGAATGCTTTGCCAAGACATTGGCACAGCCATTCCTGATGACGGAGAGGACCCATTTGTCTGTGACAATATCTTCCTACCTGGCCAGGTAGAGCAACAATCTTTGGTGAAGAGGGATAGTGGGGCTGTGAGGAGAGGAAGGGGTTCTGCAGAGGTAGTCACAGACTTTTGTCTCCAAAGGGTGCAATGTCACCTGAAGTTTCTCTTTGTGTTTTTTCAGAGTATCTTCTCCTGGGGGGGGGGGGGGTTCCTTTCTTTCTTTCTGAACTGCCCTAAGGTCCCTGCTAATGAAAGGCGTAGAGTTGGCTGGGTAGTTACTATGGTATCTAGGAAATCAGGAGAGTAGGATCTGACTGCAGTCTTTCTGGTTTTACATTGGTATTGGAGAGTTTTGAACAGATCGGCTGCCTGACAGCGAAACAGTAAGTCTTTGTCCAGAATCAAGAATTTAGATTTAAAATCCTTAGGCATAGGTTGATTGCAAAGCCATGCATATCTGCAGATAACAGATCCAGTGGCACCTGCCATAGAAAAAGCATCCACAGCATCATAACTGCAGTTAATGCTGTGTCTAGCAATCTAAGGAGACTGAAAGCAAAGATATGCATTTGCTGCTTAGAGTCTGCTATGGGAGAACCCAAGATAACTTTGTTAAAGGAGGCCAGAAAAGAGATCAAATACTTAGTCATTGGAGTCTATTAATTAATTACCCTAAAAGCAAGGATAGCAGATATGCAAACCCTCTTTCCCCATCTATCCATAGCCCTATCTTTGTCAGTAGGTATGGTATTAGCACTGGGCAACAGCTTAGAGGGCTCATCTGAAGAGAGAGAAACTGCCGAATGGTCTAGCACTGGGTTCTTACATAGATAATTTAGGTAATCAGGGACCTTGTAAAACCTGTCTGTTCTCTTAGGAGCTGGAAGTTGAAAGTCAGAAGCAGAAGAGATGGAATGAAAAGCATTCTGTAAAGCCTCAATGGCAGGAAGGACCGGAGGTACCCATCTCCAAAAGGAAGTAATGCCTCTTCTAGACATCAGAGTTCTGAGTAGACTGCCAATTGAAGTGTTTCATCATGTTCTGTAAAGTCACTCCAAAGAAAGCTTCCTCAATGAGTGAATCAGGTAACAGGGAGTCGCCTTTAGCAGAGGAAATTTGCCATGACGATGGAGTAGCCTATGGATGGGGGGAGACCCAAAGAAGGGAAATTTCAAGGGCATAACAGATTTGAACAACCCATGTGAAAAGTCCATCCACTCCTTCTCCCTAGCTGCAGAGGGAGACGCTACATGTTTAGTCTTCTGTTGTTCTTTTTAAGTGTGATGTCTGCCTGGATGAGGCACAGAGGTTCAGAACAATTTCTGAACTGTATTAGACAGCCTGAGATCTCTTCCCTATCTAAAATTTGCGGAATGTCATGTGCTTCTTCTGAAATGATGAGGCATGGTTCCTTGGACATAGCAGTCTCCAAGGACTCAGGAGCCATACCAACAGGGTCTCGGTAGTGGGTAACTGAGAAGAAGTTTGACGTACTGTGGGTTCTATAACCTCAGTGGCTACAGCAGAGTCAGAAATGTACACCCCTGATCCGTTTGAGGCTCTAAAGTTTTTTTCTTTAATGGGAGAGATACATTTAAGGATGCAGTGTCAGCCATCTTGGACTGGGCCAAGTGCTTAAGATATTGGGTCTTACACGTTTTCAGAATAGAGAGTTTAAACCTAAGGATTTTTTAAATGAATGATTAACAGACAGAGCAAGATTTGTGATAGTGTTCTGAGCCTCAGCAAAAAAGACACTTGGTATGCAAGCCCTTGTATAGAATATGCCACACTCAAACTTAGCCCTCGTAGCTGACATCTACAGCTTTCAAACAAAAAATCATAAGGTAAAAAGGAAGGTTTTGCAATGGGGCACTTATCTGAAAAAAACAAACAAAGCAAAGGCACCAATGACAAAACAGAGAACAGTCGAAAGGATGCGTGACCTGAGTTCAGGTTGATGTTGAGGTAGTCAGAGGATCCACACTTGTACATCCATCTTTATACCCCAATGCATATAGATGGTCATGCATCAGATGTACAACCTAGAGAAGATAAACCTTTGGTACCCCGGACGGATATCAAATAACCCATTTGTCAGGACTACTGCAAAAATGATTTCAGTCAGGACATCCTATTTTATTAATACAATTTAATACTTTTACCCAGACAACTAAACTAACTCAGCAATACTGTTCTATTTTTAACTACAGATATATCTACCTTAACTTAGAAATGTGTAAATGCACAAATACCCAACGTTACCAATAAAATTATGTACACTTCAACTAGTCTAACGATTATACTTACTGTGAAGATTTTCTCCCCAGGACTCAGCTGAAAAGGGGCTCTTGGCCAGTCAGACTACTTATTTATTTAGTAATTACATTTGATAACCGGCTAAATGGGCAGGTTCAGACCCCTTTCAGCCACAAACAGGGTCCACAGGCAGCAATTTTAGTAAATTTTAGTAAAATTTTAGTAAAAGTGCTTAACAGAACAGTTGTACTCTGTATTTAACAAACAGTTACAGATGGCAAACACCTCTAAGATCCTTTTCAGCAATGGCTCACAACAGAGGCACTTAAATATATACATTTTGTATACTCATAATAGAAAAATATGTTACAGCAATGTGAACATAACAAAAGCATTTAACAGTTTGGTTGCAAAATAAATAAAATTTCATGCAATTCCAAGATGAAGAAAAAGCATGCACTCACATGGGTGCGCGTGTGCACGCTCATGAGAATAACAATGCAACTATACAACACAAACTATTACTCTTAAATATGGTGTTATCACTGTAATATTGGCATCTGTAAGCCTTAATCTTTTCAACTTCTTCATGAAGGGAGATTTTTGCTCATTCATGACATCATCATGTGGTTATTTCAGTTTAGTGGTGCAACCTTCCTAAATGCCATTTCACTGTGGAAGTGTAAATGGTCACCTCTTCACAGTAATAGGTTCATAGGTAGGTACTAGGCTATCTGCTCGAAGGCATTTATAAGCCTAGCTGGAATGTGTTGGCTTTCAATGTCCCCTTAGATTAGTTCCCTGTGCCTCTGTCCCGCACAGCCATTGAAGTGATCCCTGGGGTAAACTTTCTGTTTCCCATCCACTCGTCAAGGTTTCTCTTGAAGAGGGTTAGCGAGGACCTCTGCCTAATGTAGATTGGAATCTTGTTCCTGAGCATGGGAAGTCCCTGGGACAGGAATCTATCCCTCCAGCACATCCTATTTATTGTTGTGGTGAGGTTTAGATCCCGGGAGCGTGTGGCTCGAGGGGATATATTTTTCTTTAGGTGGAGCATGTCCATCAATTGTGGGTTGGACATGGCCTTGTATGTCAGGCAGAGATCACCTCTGAGTAGGTGGTATGTAACCGAGTACAGCTGGAGTTTCTTCAGTTGAGCTGCATAGGGTATCTGCTTGAGGCCAGTGATCCTCTTGGTGAGGTACTTCTGTGGTCTTTCCAGTTGTTGTAGGTGTCTTGTACGGTACATCCCAAATGGGGCATTGTACTCTATGATGGGTTTGATGAGTGATGCAAAGAGGGACCCAATGACCTCTTTCGATCTGGATGCAAACCCTTTTGTGATTGGGTGGGCCACGTAGAAGGATTTTTTAACCACTTTGGCAATGTGATTATCAAAGGAGAGGTTACTATCTACTTGGGTCCTCAGATCCCTTATTATGTCTTCCGTATTTAGGGGGCTACAAGCTATGTGGTAGTTTGTGGGTACTTTGTTTTTTCCAAAGGGGATGACTATGCACTTTTTGGCATTTAGCTTGAGGCCATGGTTTTGACACCAGGTATCTGTCTCAGTGAGACCCTTTTGAAGGATGTCTGTGTCAGCCGGAGAGTCAATTATAGCCCCTAGTTTGCAGTCGTCTGCGAACTTGGTCAGCCATAGTCCTCCTTTGCTTGCCTGTACCTCTGAGAAGTATATGCCAAACAGGAGGGGTCTTACGACTGAGCTCTGGGGAATGCCACTTTTAACCAGTTTAGAGTCAGACCTAGCTCCCGCAACTCTTAGCATGTGGGTTCTGTCCGTGAGCCAGTTGGCAACCCATCTTGTGACGTAGGGGTTTATGTTCAGGCTGGTGAGCTTGTCTATAATACCTGAGTGGGGAATGGTGTCGAAGGCCTTTGCGAGGTCTAGGTAAGCTGTGTGGACCACCTTTCCCTTTGTCTATAGCCTTGTTTGGAGGTTTCCAATGTCTCTGCTAATGAGATCCACGATGATGTGCTCCATAGCTTTGCAGACCAAGTTAGTCAGGCTTATAGGGCGATAGTTCCCGGGGTCCGTTGTGGTGCCACCTTTGTGGAGTGGAATAAACGTTGCTGTGCGCCACTCTGTGGGCACGTAGCCTGTGGAGAGGCTGAGTTTAAACAGTGTGTTTAGGTGAGGGGTTAGTTTATCTTTGAGCTCGTGTAGGACAGAGCCTGGGACACCATCCGGTCCCATTAATGCTGTGTTTTTGGCTTTGGAGAGGGCTGTTTTAAACTGAGTGTCTGTGATTTCAGGGACACTACATTCTTCTGGTATAGTTATGGGCCCTTTTGGGCGTGACGGGGGTGAAGTTTGCACTGAACCTGTCTGCCAGGATGTTGGCTATATCGGTTGGTTCAGTGTATTTTGTGCCATTCTGCACTAACTCCGAGCAGACCTGAGAATTGCCACTTAGATTCCTGACATAGCTAAAGAATGACTTGTGATTACCTTTTGAGTCCATGGCAATTTTTCTTTCGAAGCTAGCCTTGGATGATTTTATGAGGGAACGTAGTTTCTTGCTGATACTGATCAGGAATGTCTTCCCTTCTTTGGATTTTACTCTTTTCTGTACTAGTTTCCTCCTTCTATTGTATAACTTGTTTATGGCAGGGGTCCACCGGACTGGCTTGCTTTTCTTGGTGGAGTGAGTCTTGGTTTTGTTTGTGATAGCACGATCCATGTATTCTTGTAGGTGCCCATAGAGTGCATTAGTAAAGGATTTTCCAGCTTGGACAGCGATACAGCGTTATCCTTTAGCATGGGGGCTTTGAAACTTCCCACCTCGGTTTTAGTTTGCTTTTGAAAAGTTTTTCATGGTGGTTTCTTTGACCGGGGGTGGTGGCGAAATGTGGATATCGAGAGTGATTAGTTTATGGTCAGATCTAACCAGCGAGGGGTTGACCTCCGGTGTGGAACACCGGTCGCCCATGTTGGAGATGACCAGGTCCAATATGTTGTCACCTCTGGTGGGGGGTGTTGACCAGTTGATCCAGGGCATTTGAGTTTATAAATTCTAGGAAATGTTGGGCAAGAGAGTTTGTACTTGAGTAGTTCTCCCAGTTAATGTTTGGGTAATTGAAATCACCCAATATCAGGGTGTTTGGTAGGACATTTATGCTTCCCAGTGTTTCCAGGAATGCAGAGTGGGGGTCCTGGGACATAGTGGGTGATCTGTAGCAAGCTTTCATTTGAATAGCAGTTTTGCCCATTGTTAATTGCATGTGGATGATCTCTGAAGCATCGTGCTGTGCCACTAACCTGGAGGTGTGGGTATCCTTGATGAATATGGATACTCCCCCGCCTTTTGTATTTCAGTCCAGGTTTTGTGACTGAAATGTATGGTATGAGTTGTAGCCTGCTAGTGCTGGGGTGCTCTCTGGAGCCTTAAACTAGGTTTCTGTTACTGCACATATATCTATTTTCTCCATACTGAGGAGTGCCTCGAGTGCGTGCATTTTGAGGTTTAGACTTCTGGCATTGAGTAGCATTATCCTCAGTTTTTTGTTACTTGTACTTTTTACGGCGGTGGGTTTGTCTTTTGAGCCTTGCCTAAAAAAGGCACTATGGGGATGGCAAGAGCCTTGTCCAGTATTCGAAAGCCTAAGGGTGTCAGATGAAAGCCGTCTCTAGCGAAACAGCGTGGCTTGTCGAGCATGTAATCCCAGGCTGACAGACACCGGATCCCCTTTGAATGACACCAGAAGCGTACCCAATTGTTGAAATTGATAATTTTTTCTCTATACTGTGCTATCATTCTTAGTGAGGGCAGAATGCTACTCAGGGTCAGGGTCATACCGGCCTGGGCTACATGATCAGAGAGCTCCTCCGTGTCTCTTTTCACGTAGTCCAGGGAGGTACGGCTCAGGTCATTCACACCAACATGGACAATGACAGAGTCATATTTGTACTTGTTCTGGAGTGCTTGTGTTATGTGGCAGATCCTGGCACCCGACAGGCAGCTAACAGTAACCTTCTCCTTGTTCAGCCTAGTGAGTAGGACGTCAGTGTGCCTGACTATAGAGTCACCTATTACTAGTGTGTTGGGTATGTTATTTTGCCTTAAGGGCTGTGATTGTGTGGCACACTGGTTTTGTGAAGTATGTATTTCATGGTTTGTGTTGGGGGGGTGGAGATTGCTTGGATGTCTGCTTGGGAGGTCTCCGAGTATGTTTTCATGTATTTATGTGTGTTTTTTGCCGGTGCTAGTTTCATAGGTCTATGTGAGACTGGTGGTGTGATGCAAGTAACTCCCTTCTCCTCTTGACTGCCTAGTCCAGTCTTGGGTTAAGAGAGCTTAGCCTCCAGTTTGGCTTTATAATTGCATCTCTTGCATGTATTAGTGTTTGGTGGAAGGAGGAGAGGGTTGTCTGTGTACATGAGGCAATTGTAACATTGCCTCACAATGCCCAGATTCACAAGTCGGACCAGAGAGTACACCTGAAACTGCCCTTTGGACATGCCTGTATAGGTACAGTGAACTGTTTTACTGATTGGCTGGTAAGGTCGAATAGAGACCCTTGTCCTTCTCTACAGTATAGGGGGGGGTCTAGTGCTAAGGTTTATTAGTGCTTGCTATGAGTTTTGAGCAAGTGCCGGCATGAGAAGTGAATGGTTTGAGTGGGTAAGTTGAAAGTTTGTCTAACTCCAATGGAAAAATTGAAGAGTAGACTTTGTGGAGCCGGGAATACTTATACCCTGACCACCAGACCTCAGCAAGTAGTGCTATGTTCTTATCATAAAATTGTAATGAAGATGCACATGGGCTCTGGCAATGCTGTTTGTATGCCATGCATGTTCAACACTCATGAAAAGTTTGAAGTTGGAGCATAAATAAAATACCTCCACCAGCTATGGCCCACCTTGAGCTCAATTCTCCCTTACAGTTACTTTGGCAGCAACCGTGGCTGTTGTCAAGGTAATTTCCAATGGGAAGGGAGGGAAATAGTAATGTGGGGGTGTTACAGTACAAAAGATGGAGGGGGGATGAACTGGTCAACAGAGTACTTGGAGATCAAGCTGATGGGGTCAAAAAAAATTAGCTCCAATTTGACAATAGGTATGAAAAACATCAAACCTGAAAAAGACAAGAAGGTTAATATTGACAAAAAAAAGTAATGGAGCCTGCCCTTCTACAACAGTGATATCAGAGTGGGTTATGTTTGTACTACATGACAGGGAGACAATCACTAAAATGTGTGTATATTAGCACTGCTGCCTTTGGGAAACCCCTCTCAGCCACAATTTACAGCAAAGTCAACATCCTCACTCCATACTGACACAGGTGTCAGAAGCCTTGCCACCTGGGTAGACAATTCCCTCACCCTGGACCATCATTCTGTTGCAACAACCACGGTTAGGGAAATCCTTCTCGCTAGCACACCAATATGCAAAGGTATCTCATTTAGGCCAAAGGATGTTACTGTCTTGCTTTACTCTGCCCTAATTAGACCTATTATCAAGCACAATACACCTTTCAGCATATACTTAGCTAAATATATCAGCAGCTAGAAAGGCCTCAGGGATTCCAGGCTTAAAAAAAAAAAGACTACTGGTCTAAACAAACATTAGCAATCAAGGTCTTAAAAGTCTTGTACTTATACTTTATTTCTAAAAGACCCGTGTGTAAGTCTATGTCTCACACTGTGGTACATCAAACATCCCACACCCTAATGGATCTCTTACATCTTCACAAAAAGAATGGCTTTAAAACACCTGAACCAAGAAACTAAACTTCCACCAACATACAAGTAAAACAATCTGGAGGGAAAGATTCATTACCCAGCAATTGCTCCATCTCTGGAACAAATTGCACATGCATGCTAAAGAGTGGCAACCTTGACTCTTTCAGTGTTAACACTGATAACTGAATGGATACACAAATTCACTGCAAACCTGATAAGTTGTCCTTAAGGGGCCTTAAGAGTGATATTTTGACAAGTAGGACAGGATCTTGTCTTGTAGATACCATATTAACTTCTCAAAACATCAGCCTGCTGTGCTACAGTGCCAGACAGCTTGAACATGAGAGTTATCTACATGTCACAAGTTTTCACAAATGGTAGCTACCTTTTTCCCTCAAACTGCACAGCACTGCATGTTGTTTAAGTTGAGGGAAGCCCTAAAACAGGATGGCAAAGTCTCATTTCTACTCTTAATGGTACTGTTAATCCATCCACCTAGTCATTCTAGAAAATGCAGCCTATCTCAGTTACTCACAGGTGTGAGCATCTACCTGGGATCAGCCACTTCTGCATCTCCTAGTCTTATACACATGTAGCATATACATTATACACATAGATGAACTTACAGCATTAGAGAAGTAATGTGTCAGTATAAGACACATTAAACCCTAAAATGAAAATGGTGAAAACACATTTTTTTTTTTATTTTAATGTTTGAAACAGAAAAAATCCAGACAGTCAGCGAAAAACACAAAATGAGAACAGAGATACCAATAAACAACCTCAAACTTGAATCCAGACCGAATGGTTACTTAAAAGTCACAAAGTCCGGCAACCAGGTAAAACTCAAGACAGTTTATTCCGCTTATTAAAACCAGAAGTTCAAGCACAGTACACAAGGAAATTGAGTTAAGCGCTTTCACCTAGGTTCAATCCCAGGTTTCCTCAGAACTGAGAACTCAGAACCTAGGCGAAAGCGCTTAACTCAATTTCCTTGTGTACTGTGCTTGAACTTCTGGTTTTAATAAATGGAATAAACTGTCTTGAGTTTTACCTGGTTGCCAGACTTTGTGACTTTCAAGTAACCACTCGGTCTGCATTCAAGTTTGAGGTTGTTTATTGGTAACTCTGTTTTCATTTTGTGTTTATTTTAATGTTTGGAAACAAACATTAACATTCATAAGCAAATCTGCAACTTTTCATGGGTGCTCCTTTCCTTTTGCACACCTTAGTTATACAAATCTTCCACAAATGCACGATGTATCTTCAGAGTGGTAATACCGTGTAGCATTCTATTGTACATTAACATGTAAAACCTTCCTGGGATTTATCCTTTCTGCACGTATAACATCAAACTGTACATTCTGTAAATACATTTCTGATCACGACTTCCAAAAATATAAGGAAAATACTGTATTACACAAGTAAAACTGCAAAAAGTACAAGCTACATGAAAGCATAGCAAAAGAACAGCACCTTTCAGGGGACATGAGCAGCACACATTTGTAAACCTGGCAAAAATAACTTCTACAAACTGTAGATGAATAGCATGTAACACAGCTTAGAGCAACAATACTGTTAACTATCAGGCAAAGACGCACAAGATAACCTCCCCATCATTTCAAATTACATCACAACCTTTTGAGTAAGCCACTTCACTTGACACAAATTAATTCAGAAAACTACTACTAATTTTTGAACACAAGTACTGCACAGTTTATTTATTTATTTATTTACACTTGTTGACCAGGAGTGCCTGACTGGACATAGCTCCATTTTCAACGGAGGCCTGGGGAGAAAAGCTCCACAGTTAAAATAAACGGACAGTAGTTACATTGGATTTACATAGCGATTAACAATTTGATTAACATAGCAATTAATTACAAACATAGTTACAGATGAAGAACATATTATCTGCGAAATACATAACAGACATTAACAATTGTTACAATATGGAGTTCCTGCTGTACAATAAGTACTAGGCTTATGAGCATCCGTGCTTGCTATAATCAAGGTAGTTAGTGGGGTGGAAAGAAAGGTAGTGGTTAGATGGGGTAGGTGATATTATTGTATGAGTTGCAAGAGCATAGCCAGCATGTTTTCAGGTGCGCTTTTAGTAAAGTTTTGAAGTGGGTGCATGATAGTACGGAGGTAATTGTGGGTGGAAGGGAGTTCCATAATTTGGCTAAGGTGCAAGAGAATAGTGCTTCACCAGCAGAGTTATTGGCTTTAGTGATCTGCAAGTGATGTTTGTTGCTGGATCTTAGTGGTCAGGTGGTGCAATAGTGTTGGAGTAGATTCTGGAGGTTGTGTTGCACAGTATTGCACAGTAATCAGAGGAACTTAAAAAAAAAAAGACATTGAAGGAAAGGGCATGAAAATGAAAAAAAGTTTAACAATACCATGAAAGGATTCCATGGTGATCATACATGCTCCGGCACAGAAACTTCAGCTTTGGTTAACTCTAAGCCACATTTCTTGTCCTCTTCTAGATTCATTCAAGTCCCCTTATGTCACACTATTAGCCAGCTAGCTATTGTATGTATCCTTTCAGGAATGTTGAAAAGGCATCCAATCTCAAGACCACATTCATTAGTGCACTGTAAAGCAAGACTGCAAGAAGTAGAAGTGTATGAATAGAGTGAAGGGTTCATGCTGATCTACTGACATTATCACAGAGTGTCAATAAATTCAGAAAAAAATGTCTGCAACATATTTTGGTAAACCTCAAAGGTAAGTTTTTATTTATTTAGTTAGTTAGTTTTTTTTTTTTGTTTTTGCAGTACGCTTCCCTTGCACCTTCCATGTGGAGGAACACCCCAAAAACTTAGATATACCTCTAAGGTTGCACAACACTGCAGAAAAGACAGAATTCCACAGTTGGCAAAAGCTGCTTTGGCAGAATGACTCTGACCTGCAGTCACTTGTACTACATGTTCCCTGACTGCAGACTTCAACCGTTTTTATTTGCTTGTTTGTTTAAATCTTGCTGCTGATCCTTATAAAAGCTCTGACCATTAGTCAAGTCCTGTGAGATCCACTCTCCTTCTACCCCACAAGTTTAATTCCCACCTTCTTTCAGGTCACACCTACGTACACAGGAGGAAAGCCAAGAACAGACACCTCAAAATTTTACGGGCCAGACATGGATTCATGGTAGTCTTGTGTGTTGAATATTCTTGGCAGCTACTGGTGTGTGTGTGTGTATTTTTTTGTCAAACCTTCAGTTCTCTGCTTTTTGGCAATGCCTACTACTCTGAGCCAACAACATATGCAGAATTCCATACAACTATCATGCTCTGATGACGTTTAATGCAGGGATAAGTGATGGAATTTAATTGGCCACTCATTCCTGTCTCTCACTGGTAAAGGTAAGTGGGTTGTGGATTACACACTCAGCAAACGTATAAAAACCCATGCTGTTACCCAGTATACAAGTAGGAAAGTTCATAGTTATTAGATATTAATTCAATCATCATTTATTATTATCATTATTATTACTATTATTAACCTAGGAGCTCCAGCTAGCCACAAAATATTTTAGTGGAAGCTAAGGGAGAAAAGTTACATATATAAGCAAAAAACAAAGAAAGTATGCATTCAATAACAATACAGCTAAAGGGGGTATAAGTGCACTGACAGCACAGGAATATAAACATAACCACTAAAATCTGTACTTACATTCTTACTAATGTCGTGCTGGAACCCCACCCCACCCCCACCCACTTATGTTGCTTTCAATTTTCCTGTATGAAAATGCTACTTAAAGGTTTATCTAATATATATATATATATATATATATATATATATATACACATACACATATATATATATATGTGTGTGTATGTGTACAGAAGGAGGAGATGGTATAACCAGACCTGTTTGTCAATTACTTGAATGTTGCACCACATTTTAAATTTACTTCTACATTTTCAGATGAAGCCATTGATCATTTGGATATAACCTTGTATAAGGATAAATTAAATGGTACATTCGTATCTATAGTGTTTAGGAAGGAGACCTTCTCCAATAATTACCTGGATTTTCAAAGTAACCATCCAAGATTAATGAAAAGGAATATTTTGAAGTTGAAACTTGTAAAATAAGAAAAATGTTCCTAAAGACAGGATATCCTGAACAATTAGTGAAGAATATTTGTGACAAAGTAAAGACTGGTTGGGGGGTTAAGTACAAGCCACTTTTAGGTGATAAAAGCTGTTTGGGTAATTGCAATAGCGGGGCTACCAATACACAGCCATATAACAACAGGATAGCAATTCCATATGGGTCTGATGCTAAGGACATTAAGGATATCATTACTAAAAATTGGGTTACTTTTAGGGGGACCCCAGAAATTATGGAATATATAGGTTATGAACCACAATTTGTTTACAAAACTGCTAGGAAATGTAAGTACCTTTTTGAACATAGAAATTTAAGACACCCTATCTCTTTAACAGATACATCATGGTGTGGAACACGTAAACAAAGTTCCTACATCTTGCAAGAACAAAAATGTAACTCTTCAAGGAATACCTTTTGTGATCAG